>NW_025222966.1:1138709-1140017 GCF_014066325.1 Apis laboriosa | reverse complement strand
AAAAAAAAAAAAGAGAGAGAGAGAGTGAGGGGGGAGGGAGAGAAGAGGAAAGAAACAGGGGAAGGGGAATACAATAATAATAATAATAATTCTATAACAAAGAAAACAGTTGGAGTTTTGAAAGTTTTGTGGGGGGGGAGGGAGAGAGGGAGAAGGAAAGGAGCAAGAGAGAGAGAGAGATAGAAGTCTGTAATAAACGCGATAAAATACTGCAACAAGTAATATCGTGGTGCCATCCTGACTAGGAGTACCTATATATCTATCTATAGGTAAATTGTTAATAATAAACTATTGCATTGATCACATCCTATACAACCGGTATCTAATTATTCCCTATGCTCTCTTGTTCGTCTCTGGTTCTATTGGTAATATTTCCATATTAAATAATATCCCTTATTATTATTATATATCCTCGATCTATTGCTCCGGACAAAAGTCCGCTATTTAAACAATGTAAACAGGTAACAAAGTGGTAGTGATTGTTCGTGTGATGTTTTTTTTTTTCAACGCGTCAATTTTTTTTTTTTTTTTTTTTTTTTTTCTTTTCCTTTTTCTTTTCTTTTCTTAAAGATCTTTCCAAGCGAATGCGAAGCATCTTTTCATTTATATATTAATCAGGTAAATGTATAAACATACTTGCTAAAAAACTTGTATCCCGTATTATTATTATTTTACTTAGATAGAACGTGTGGAACGTTATTTTCCCGTTCGATTCGAGGAAACTCTTGTTCGTGTTTTTTTTTTTTTTTCCTCCCCTCTCTTTTTCCCCTTTTTAAATAATAACAAGGAACAAGAGTTGCCTTGAATTACAGGGATCCGTTCTTCAGTGAGATATAAAAAAACGATGCCCTTACAAAAGAAAAGATCAGTTCTTCTCTTAACGATTATTGCTTATTCTTTCGTGTACGAGCCTGTGTCTTCGAACCGCATTCACCAAGAAGAATCTACACACGTGGCTTACGATATATGTGTGTGTTATTATATGGTAACTCGATAGCTTGTCCGTTTTTTATAATTGTAGCTAATAATCTCATAAATTCTTTATAAAATGTTGTTGTTGTACATTTATACAAAAGAAAAAAAAGAACAAAAAAAAAATATATATATATATATATATATATATAAAGTGGAAAAGATGGGCATGCTTTTAACTGTGTTTCGGCATTTAATAATACGAAATAACGTGTCACACTCTCTCTTTCAAGATATGCAAGGATAATAAAGTGTATCGTCTTGTATGTATGTGTGTCAAAGATGCGTCTTGTGTTCGAGAGATGCGTTAAAAAAAAAAAAAAAAAAAAAAAAAAA
>NW_025222966.1:1138095-1138628 GCF_014066325.1 Apis laboriosa | reverse complement strand
TTTTTTTTTTTTTTTTTTTCTTTTGGCACTAACGTGAACGTAAATGTTAAAAATAGTTTTGATATCACCCGTCTTGTCTTGACCCTAGGCTCTCGACATCAACATCAATAATATAGTACCAGTTTTATCTATTCGCGGTAGAGAATCAGGTAAAGTATCAATATATAACAGCGTTTCAATGCGTGTGATGCGGCAGCAGTTCGATAATAATAATTCCTTAATAATCCATCGGTAACAGGTTCGTAACTATCGTAATAAAGTAAGGTAGCGGCAGTAAGGTAGACGCTTTTAAATTCATTTAAAACTATTTCTCGCAACAACGCTTGCACCGTTTCATTAATGTGCTCGGTATATGTATATATATATATATATATATGTATACTTATATATATTCCGTTCGTACATCTCCTCGAAACGATCCTGATCGTTCTTTGGCGAGGAGTCGTCGAGAAATATGGTGAAGAAATAAATATATATATATATATATATTTATATATAAAACCATAAAAAGGACAAAAAAAAAAAAAAAAAAA
>NW_025222966.1:1132212-1137929 GCF_014066325.1 Apis laboriosa | reverse complement strand
TTTTTTTTTTTTTTTTTTTCTTTTATTCGCGATCCACTTCGATCTTTTCGATCTTCTTCGTCTCCAACTTCCCTTATTTTTATCGCGCTTCGAAAAAAAGTGTTTCTTCTTCTTCCTTCTTTTCTTTTTTTTTTCTTCTTTTTCTATAGTGTAGTAATAATAACTCTTACTCGACGTTGCACTTTCATTGACTAGTTTTGTGATTATTCAGCGTTACTTCGCGAGCATGTCCGAGGCGACGAGTTTACATTACTCCTGATCCCAACCTCCAACATTTCTTCTTTCTTGCAATATCTTCTTAGTTTAGCTTAGCTAAAAAGCTTAGTAATCGGACGTCGACGTTTTTCCAAACCTTACTTCGTTCTTCCATTCTGCTTCACTCCTCTTCCCTTATCTTCCGTTCCCTCCTTCCCCCTCCCTCCCTCCCTCCCTCCCTTCCCCCATTTCGTCATCACTTCTCGTTTCCCACGTTTAATCTCTTCCTCCACTCCGTGATCCGATCACCGGGACTAATTCTTCTAATTTCGCGGTCAACCGCCCTCTGTCGCATCCGAGTCCTCCGCGAAGACTTTTTTTCTCTTTAACTTTTCGTTCTCCCCTCCCCCCTCCCCCCCACTCCCCAAAAGAAGCACAGAGAACACGCGACTCGCATCGTGCGATCAATAAGAACATCCTTAATAAATCTATACAAGAGAACGAGAAAAATCTCTTTAAAAAATCTCCGAGCCGGCGACTCATCGTCGTCACGGCTCGTCGAATCATCAAAGTGCAAATTTTTCCTACTTTCCCCCAACTTCGGTATCCTCATCCTATCCGTATTCCCCCCGTGAAATTAACACGAGAGATCACGAGAGGAAGGATGAAATCGGATCGTTTGGGATTTGCAGACGGGTCGCGGTGTAATTGACAACCACTATCAAGATCACACCGAGACCGAGGCACAGCGGGTCGCATTGGATCGTTTCCTTTGTCGAGTTTCTCGGGCAAAGGCTTGGCTGTACACGGCCATTTCCGTGTAGCGTAACGCTGTCAATCGCAGGGAACTCACGGAGGGAACGGCGGCCGAGGGCCGTTCGGATGTTTCACGGGACGGGGATGGCGTTGACCGACGTCGGCCAGGAGAGAAGGCGGGCAAACCTTCGCCCTGGCTGCTGATGCTGCTGCTTCCTCGTTCCAGCCTCGCGGGCCTTCCAGTTACGCGCCGCTCGTGCGTAACCAGAGCGGTGCACGGGGCCGTCTTCCGTGGCGTTGCGACGGGCAACACGATGGCGACGGCCACGATGGGAACGGCGACGACGATAACGACAGCGATGACGAGGACGCCGTTACTGCGGCACCGTGTCCGACATCGAATGGTTCGACTGTTGGAAGGCCTTCAGATTTAGCTCGGCTTTGTGCTCGCGCGCGATGTGCCGTCTCACGGTGTTGTTCCGCGTGAACGTCCGCTGGCAGAACGGGCACGGCACCCTGATACCTTGGTGGCGTTGCCGTATGTGGGCGCGCAGGTTTGTCTCGTAGCCGTACAATTTCTCGCAGTCCGGACACTTCAGTTTCTTGCCTGAAATCATGGGAACGGGGATATTTCCGTTATTTTTATCTCAAAGTGTTAATCAGATTTTTGTAATAGCTACTTAACTCGTTACTGATACATAGGTTTATAGTTTAAATATTTTAATATTAAAATTGAGATGTAAGAAATTCTATTTGGAGATAGGGTTTTGCAGATGATTAATTATTTTTTAAAAAAATAAATTTGAAATAAGTGTTTGGAAAATTTAATATTGGTTTTGAAAATAAGAATAGATGATATTTTTTTAAGTTTTTTTCTAATCTAATCGTTATTTTGATCTTAAAGTGTTAATGGGATTTTTGTAATAATTACTTAACTCGTTATTGATATTAGGTATATAGTTTAAATATTTTAATATTAAATTGTGATGTAAGAAATTCTATTTGGGGATAGGGAACGAGGGTTTTGCAGATGATTAATTATTTTTTAAAAAAAGTAAATTTGAAATAAGTCCTTGGAAAATTTAATATTGGTTTTGAAAATGAGAATAGATGATATTTTTTTAAGTTTTTTTCTAATCTAATCGTTATTTTGATCTCAAAGTGTTAATGGGATTTTTGTAGTTACTTAACTTGTTACTGATATTAGCTATATAATTTTAATATTTTAATATTAAAATTGAGATGTAAGAAATTCTATTTGGAGATAGGGAAGTTTTTGCAGATAATTAATTATTTTTTAAAAAAAGTAAATTTAAAATAAGTTCTTGAAAAATTTAATATTGGTTTTGAAAATGAAAAAATGATATTTTTTTAAGTTTTTTTATCTAACCTATTCGAAATTTAGAATATTGCATTTGGATATTGTGAATATATATATAAAAAAGTGTATGAAGTATTTTTTAAATAAAATTAAAAAAATAAATTATTATGAAGCAATTTAATAATTATTGTTATAAAATTTGTATTAATAATAAATTAATATTATTATAAATTAATATAATATATTAATATAAATTATTAATAATAAATTGTAATTCTAGAAAAATGATTTCGTAAAATTATCTAAAAAGTTAAATAACAGATACATATAGTTGTTTTAAATAGAAAACGATTGTTTTAAGCTTTGCTCGAGGACTTGTTTTACGGAATTCGTGTAATTTCCGGTTTATTCTGGCTATCTAATTTAATACATTTGCATATAGAAGAAATAATAGCCGAAATATTTTTCTTAGAAAAAGTATTTTTTTGGACAGAATTTTCTATTTTTTTTTTTTTTTCGTCATTTTATTACATCAAGAATATCATACAAATATTGTATTACAATCTTTATTTGGATCATTATAAAAGTCTTCTTCAAGCATGTCTTTAACAAATTTGTTTACGCTCATGAAATATATTATATGCAATTATTATTATCATCTTGAATTCGTTCCTTAATTATCTTATTACCTCTTATTAAAAAATAATAATTTTTTTTATTAATAATGTTAAATTAAGTTAGTAGGGAATATGTCAATATTCATGAATGAATAATTAAAAAATGCATAACAAATACTTTTTTGTCAATTCTATTCATGAAATTCATTACAAATTCATGATTTAATTATATATATATATATATATATACTTTTAAATGATTACAACTTACAACATTTGTATAATAGTGAATAATTTTTTAAGAAAATTTAAATGTATTAAAGAAAAATTAAAGATTTTAAAAATAATGAATAATCTATATCAACAAATTTTCAAACTTGATTTACTCAAAAAAACGAGGCCACAAAGAATTTTATTTATTCCATGTTTTCATTTTATTTCTCAATCTCCCTTCCTCCATTTATACCACGAATCATCATCCTGTATTTTTTTTTAAAAATTAAAAATTTTTTATACTTAAATTTTAATACTTAAATTTCAAAACAAAACCATCGAATCGATGAACAATTTAAACGTTCAAACAAAGAAAAAAAGAAAGTTTCTCCCATCCCAAATCCCTATAAGGCCCGCAGCCGGGGTTTGCGCGTGCGATCATCTCGATAATGGAGCGCGTGCACGCGTCTAGTAGCACGCGGATCGTTCCTCTTTTTCGGTGGATAGCGGGTTAAAAATAGAGTTGGGCCATCCTAGAAAAAGTAAACGGGGCCGTGGGGCTCGATTTCGTGCAGCTGACTATGAAATTCACGAAGGATCGCTGCCCGAAGACAAAGGCGGACCGAACAGGCCGCGCGAAACTGGCAAGGGAGTGGAGGGAGGGGGGCAGAAAAATACGGGCGCCGAGGACGGAAGCCATGGTGTTCGGGAAGGAAGGGCGAATGGACCTTTGATTGATAGAAAGGAGGAGGACGTAAGAGTGACGAGGAAGAAGAAGAACGAAAAAAAAAGAGAGAAAGGACAAACTTAACCCCTATGCTATGTTTGTCTTTTGGATTATTCTATTACTCTAACCGTGTTTTTCTAGAATTTTTTTTAATTCTAAAATCTTCGAAAGTTTCGAAAAATTTTTATTTCCCTTTTATTCAATATCATACTCGAACTAACTCTAATTCTGATAAGCAGTTAATCGTGATCAATTATTGTATAATTCTTTGAACTTTCATTTGTTTCTATTAACTTACTCCTAATATAATACTCCTATATGAAATATTAGCATCTTTTCATTGTTGTTCAATTTTTGGAAATCTCTCTTAAGAACATTGCAACAAGCTTTTTATTTTTTACGAATCAAGCACACGATGAAAGTATCGAAGAATTTAGAATTAGAATTTAGAAAAAATTATAGATAAAAGAAAAGACGAGACGAATTCGAAAGATTGAAGATGAAAAAAAAAGAAAAGAGATGAAGGGGAAATCAGAAGCAGGTAGAGGAGCCCGCGGGGTAGGTACGCCCCTGAGCACGCAGGGACGAAGAAAACGCCGGTGTTTAAGAAGAGAGAACGATCACTTCCGCGAAAGGCCACGCCATCTGCTTTGCCTGGAAATTTTCGAATTTCGCATGTATCGACGATTATTACGGGACATCCTCATCTCAGCCTCCATCCAAAAATTCATCGAGATGGTTAACCCGGGCCAGTTAACCTGATGGCGAGCAAAACTTGTACCAGATTTTTTGTGCTTAGGCAACTGATTAAATTCTGATAGAATTCGGAATTATTGGATTAGGGATAAATGCAGTTGACAGATCTCTCGTGCCTTCGAAATTATATTTTAAACTCCTCTTTCTCTTCGAAATGATTTCACGAAGAAGAAATTTATTTCTTAAGAAGAAATGTTTCTTATCGAAACATTTTTTGTCATTTTTCCTTCTATCCATTTTATGCATCAAGATTGAAATATAAAAATATATGTATATACAAAAATATTACATTCTGTGTGTAAAATTTTGAATAAAAATTCGAATGGAAGAAATTTGAAATGCAAAATAGAATTTTAATTCTAATTTAACAATGAGAATCCTTTGGTTATAAACATTATTCAGAATGAAATTTGCCGTTGCATTGAATATTTAATCACTCAATCACTCGATGTTTCAACTAAAACATTGAAAAAAAAAAAAAAAAAAGAGCATATCAATCGATCGTTTCTACGAAATGAAAATGCGATTAGGTTGAAATAGATCCGAAGGCTGTAATAACCGATTGCACGTTCCGATGGAACGAAGACATGCAAGGAATGCAGAAGAACATCCTTTCTATCCCTGATGCTGTAATTTTCTGGAAAAAAATTATTTTGAGCGTGAAGCTCGAATACACACGCGTGTAGCAAAATTCGCAGAAGGTGACCCTGACACGTGCTTGCAGAATAATAATACCGTAACACCGTTGATACAAATGCCGTCTTTAACGATGCACTAATAAATAATCATTTTTTCGTAATCAAGACCTCGTTAAATTAATTATGACCTCTTCCTGAGCGCGACAATGCAGTCTCTCTTTTATTCGAAATATACTTTCCGTGATATTAAACAATTATTTATTTCGTAATTTCTATCAACATTTACATTTAGGATTCAATCAATTATTTCTTATAGATACAAAAATAAAATGCAATTTTCTTTAAATTATTATTGGATAATAGACAATATTAAATTTTATTATATAATATAATATAAATTAATATTATATAATATTATATTTATATTATATTTATATTATATTAAATTATTATATTTATTATATAATATTATATAATAATTTTTTAATATTTAT
>NW_025222966.1:1116479-1132204 GCF_014066325.1 Apis laboriosa | reverse complement strand
ATATTATATAATATTAATTATTATTATATATTATTATATATAAATTATTATATATAATATTAAATAAATTTTTTTAAATAAATTTTATTAAATTTTTTTAATTAAATTTTATTAAATAGATATTATTGAATATTTGGAAAATCAGAATAAAGTGATCCTCACGCTAGATCCCAAGATCTTTTTAATCCCTAATCTCTTCCACGTCACTCGAGATGACTAACAAATATGTCCAAAGATGATCTCTCTAAAATCAAGTTTTCTATAATATTTTCTTCGAACCGAAAATACTTTTGGAAACACAGGATTTTTACGTGAAAAAAAAATTCGACTTTTGATTGATCAAACGAGATTTGGCAATCTATTTGGATCCTTTCCTTTGATGGAAAAATTCGGTTACGAAAACGCAGCAACGTTCAAGGTCTTACCCACCTGACCCTTTTCCTCCCTTTTCAGCTGAATGGATCGAAGAAAACGGATAACAGAAGGAGAAAGCCTCGACACAGCCCTACCACAACTCGCGACGGCTTCAGATCGATGGACCACCGCAGTTGGATACCACACATCAATCTTATCATCGGAATTTTTATCCTTGGCGCATCTGCTTCGAACGTGTGTACCCGTGTGGATGGATCCGTGCATCGAGTTATGCAATGTTGATGAGTTTGACGATACTCAAGAGTGCAAATGTATTTGTTATTTAAATTTTTTTTTTAAATATCACTCTTTTATTTTTTTATTTTTTGAAGGTACAAGTGCATGCCTCGTTAAGATATAAATGAATAGAATTAGGTTAAGATATTTTTAATTTTTAAAATTTTTTATTGAAATTCCTTGCTTCGTTATCGTTCGTTTTATTTATTTTTTTTCCGACGATATTGAGCGATGTAAAGTAAATTTCTTAAAAGTACACGTATTTGACAGTAATTATAATCAATTTTGTAATGTTAAATTTTATTTAACCTAAATAAATCGTCCAAAATATCCAAGATACAATCGTTTTTAATTTTCGAGAAATTTATGAATGATATAAACATTTTATTACTTTTCTTATGGAACCGTAACTATTTTATTGCTACTTTTATCGTTGTCGCAAATTAACAGAATTATATTGTTTGTTATCCAAAATTGTAATAAAGATCAATGAGAAAATAAATAAATAAATAAACTGCAATAATTGTTTTCTTTATTTCTATCTCTTTTTAATTCGAAGTTTTGCTTCATGATTCATGCAAAGTTCTAAGTAGTAAATAAGATCTTAAACATCAAATAGAATTCATCAAATTAACAGAATTAAAAAAAAAAACACGGTTATATTAAAAAAAAAAAAGAAAAATATGCTTATTAAAAAAGAACAAGTAATAAGTTTTCAAAAAAGATAAATATAGAATTGGATCAGACTTGAGAATGAGATTTTGAATAAATTTCTCGTTTGACATAAAATGAAAACAATAATCGAAATAATTTATCAGTTCATTGCAAATGAAACACTTGAATCGCATCTAACGAATGCATAAAACTTATCAGAAACATCACATAATTTACGACTCATAAAAACATCTTTTCGTTATGCATTATCAAAAACAGTTCGCAATTTCGAAATTAACCGCATTTTATATCACGCGAAAATAATTCGAACAATCGAACTCGAAGATAAAATTTGAAATCAGAAGTTGGATACTAATTGCTTGAAAAATTGATTAGTTAAAATTTCGAATATAATTATTTTTAAATAATAACTTTATTTAAAATAACTCGAATAATATAATAATTGATAGTTATATATAATTCACATAATCTCAGCCATTTGACGTTATATTTAACTATAGTTATTACGTTTTTGAACGATAAATTGTCAAATATTTTAAAATATCCATCTCTGTTCCAAAACAAGATCTCACAATCTTTCTCTCTTTCTCTTTAACGTCTAAACGTTCGAGCATCGATGACATAACTCTTTCAAAAGCCAAAATAAAGAGGCGCTTTCCGCGAGAACACATGCGACCGCGGATAAAAAGAGTCTCCGGTTGGTCTCGTGGGAAATCTACAAATCTCTGGCGAGTCGAGGTTGATCGAGGGAGAAACCCGATGGAATACATCGAAAAACGGAACGGCCGCGTTCCTCCACGCGGAGATTCAGCGGATCGAACCCGTAGGGAGAGAAGAAGAAGTTCAAAGGATGGTCGGGGCGTGGATCGGTCAGTCCTTGACACATTTCGTACGATGGCGCCAAATTGGTCGTCGTCGACTGGGCGGCAGCTCTTTGGCTGATCGTTTGGAGCGAAACGAGGATGCCAAGAAACGGATACGAAGTAACAGCGGAGGAATCGTTTTTATCGCGATAGAAATATATAACAAATAGAAAATATATAACAACGTGTATATATATATATATAGAGGACAACAAGAATAGAGCTATGTTATCGAGCGAGATAAATATTAAATGTATTTATATATAGTATTTTGTTGAGATTGAAAAATAAGAGCGTTAAAAAATATGTGCAACGATAATTTTTTTTTTGTAAAAAATATGTATAATATTCTTACGTAAATATTAAATTAAGGAATAAATATTAAATGTATTTATATATAGTATTTCGTTGAGATTGAAAAATAAGAGCGTTAAAAAATATGTGCAACGATAATTTTTTTTTTTCAAAAATATGTATAATATTCTTACGTAAATATTAAATTAAGGAATAAATATTAAATGTATTTATATATAGTATTTCGTTGAGATTGAAAAATAAGAGTGTTAAAAAATGTGCAACAGCGATAATTTTTTTTTTTTCATATAAAAAGTATGTATAATATTCTTACGAAAGTATTAAATTAAGGAATAAATATTAAATGTATTTATATATAGTATTTCGTTGAGATTGAAAAATAAGAGCATTAAAAAATATGTGCAACGATAATTTTTTTTTTTCAAAAGTATGTGTAATATTCTTACGTAAGTATTAAATTAAGGAATAAATATTAAATATATTTATATATAGTATTTCGTTGAGATTGAAAAATAAGAGTGTTAAAAAATATGTGCAACAGCGATAATTTCTTTTTTTTTTCATATAAAAAGTATGTATATAGTAAAAAGTATGTATAATATTCTTAAGTATTAAATTAAGGAATATTCGTTAATGAATAATTGAATGAAGAATAAATTTCTTATAGCAAGTATAGAGCTATTTTATTTATCAGAATAAAAGAATAGATCAGAATTGATAAGAATCATTAGAAAATGTATAAATAACAGAATCAATCTAAATTATTTTTCAAGGCAATTTTATTTTTCACTTGTATAGAATAGCAATGATTCAATCAAGTATACTTCAAATACGAATTTTCAAAATTTTCTCAAATACAATAGATTCGTAAAACATTATTATTAATTTGATTTCCGATTGAATATCGCAATATAAAAATTCTCCGCTCATTTTTTACCGACTTATCAATCTTCTTCGTATTTTCATAGAAAACGTATCATTCAATCGATATATCGAATCGACATATTCGCCATATTCGCCGTATTTAAGGAACGATGGGCATGATGATAGCGACGAGAGAAGAAAATTTTATCTCAAACAAGAAAAAGGAAAAGGAAAATCAATGTCAGGCAACGTGCGTTGCAAGGTGAAATCAAAGGAGCGGCCGGATCCTTCTCTCTTTCTCCCTCGAGAAAGAAGAAAGCCAAGTCGCTAGCGCCGCCTTCGTTGCAAGGGATGCCAACCAACCCTCCTGTATAGCCCTCCTGTGTCGGAGAGACCAAGAGAAAACCATAACCCGCACAACGGTCCACTTTCGAGACCTCGATGAATCGGAATATAACTATCGAGTTCTCTCCCTCCTGGCCCGACCACTTCCGTGGTGACATGATTTCTCGCGTTCCCGCCTCGTGTTTTGACTCTTCACTCTCGGTTTCACGAGCAAAGCTTAAAGACGAGCTGTCGACCGTTCCTTCAATTATTTACGATGATCGAGAATTTTGATGCGTAAGTAAGAGATGATATCGAATTGTTTCGATCGAAATCATTCGTTTTTGGAAATTATTGCACTGAATTGGAAAATCAGAGAAACAAAATAGACTACGAGATTTTTCTTTCTTATTTAAAGATATGCTTGAAAATTAGCGGTTAAAATTTGGAAAAAATTAAGAATTGATGGTAATTATATCTATATGTATTTTGAACAACGAGATAACGTTAATTCGATGATATAATTTGATGGATTTCAGAAGAATCGTGTGATCAGATATCATATGATGAAAATTTGTTATCAGATGTTTTAAGATTTGTATATCGATGAATAAGTAAAGGCTAAAAGGTATATAAAATGCTTCGTTTTAATTAATTTAATAATCAAGTGATAGAATAATAAAAAATTATTTGAAAATAAAAATGATGGTATTTGATAATATTATATTTGGAATAAAAATTTTGTTCTATAATTAAAATTAATTTATTTATTATTATAATAAATTATTTTTTATTTTTAAATTTAAATTTTTTTCAATAAAATTCATTTCAATAAGAATCAAAAAAGTTTTATTTTTAAAGAGATAAAAATAAAGAAAATCAATAATGATGAACAATATAAATTATAAATATAATTATAACTAAAATCATTTCCAAGTTATGTGAATTAAATAAGCGATAAGTTATTAAACGTGTGTCAATCCAATGCTAATCATTCTTATACAACGTAGTAATAGCGATAAATAACTTCTTTCGAAAACAAGATTGCGTTTCATCGAAATGTTTCATTGACAACTTTCGCTTAGATTAGATTACTCATAAGTTAATTTTTTTAATATTTACCTTTGTAATGTTATTAATTTAAAATTCTGTCTCTATATTACGTATTACATTCAGATAGTTTTATATTTTCAATTTCTTATCATAAACACGAAAATAGAAGCATTCTTTCTTAAAAAAATACTTATATATATTTTCTTATTAAAAAAATAATGAAATTAAAATTTAGTCATCATTAAAGATTATTTTATTAAAATAATTTAAAGCTCTATTTAAAATATTGTTAAATTTAAATCGTTCATTTAAAATTCTCCAAAATGAATTACATACTTGAAAAACTTTAGTAAACATCTCGACAAATAATCTTTTCAGTTCTTTATGAATTGAAATATTAATAAAATATTTTTTATTAATACAATAAAGCGTATTTCACAAAATGAGAGCATAGAATATTCCAGTAATTGCGAGTATAACTTATATCGATAACCAAAATCACGCAATAAAATAAACGATAATTTATTGAACATCCCCTCCTGCTATATCCGTGCATCACGATAAAAGCTTCAGAAAAATTCATTGGTCTGTTCTTTTCTACTGCAATCACGTATTGCTCGTCCAAAAGAGATAGACAAAGAAAGAAGAAGGAAGAAGAATATGGGTTGCGGTGCGAGGCACGAACTCGTCAAAGGCTAGCCTCTCTCCCGCGGAGCACACAGCGCGGCGCATATATACGTGCACACGCTTGGCCCTTGCCGCGTAGTTGTGCACACAAACGAGCGGATAGCACGCAAACCTTGTGCGTTCACGAACTTTTGGCGGCACGTGCACGCACACAGAGCCGATTCAGCGGCTGCACACACGCGCACTGGCCTCTGTCCGTGCACGCACGCATCGGTTTATTGATTGGTGCGTGCCGTAGTAGGCTCGGCTCTACAAATTTCGGCGCCCCGCTATATACATGCCTGGTATTTCCAAGTGCAATTTGATTCGAGCTCTGTTGTAATAATAATTTATTAATTTTGATAAATTGGAAAATGAATATAAACAAGAAATTTTACAATTTTATATTAAATATGAGCTACGTAAAAATTATAGATACTGATCAATTGTTTGATCACTTGAATTTGAAAAAGTTAAATTTTTATTTATAATTTACGATACTTTTGATATTAAACTTGTTATCGTTATGAGAGAAAATTCAAAAGATCAGAGATAATAAATTAAATTTTGTTCGAATGAAAACTTAAAGAAAAGATAGCCTAAATCTTAATATCATAAGATATAAATAATATCTTATGATATTTAAATTTTCAATAAAATTCATTAATTTATTTTTCTTTAAACATTTATTCAGTTTTTTAAAGAAAAAAATTCAATAAAATAATTTTTTATAATTTTTATATAATTAAATTTACATAATTTTCTGCGAAACAATTTCAAGATAAACAAATAAATATACTAATCAAACATATTCGAATTGAATAACATGCTTAACCAAAGCTCCACAAAAATATACAATTAAAAATCGAATCGTTCCGCAAAAACGAACTACCGACAGACAACACAAGAAATCGTTGAAGTCGCACCAAAATTAATCATCGACCGTTGTAAAGGTGAAAAAAAAAGAACGGTAACTAAATGACACTGTAAACATGGCAAACGATAAAAGTAAAAATAGAAAGAAAACTAAGATGAAAAAAAAGGGTAGGGTAAACTGAGCGACGAGCACAAATCATAATAACGATATTCCGTTGGGGATCGAAGACAAAATTGTGTCAGTTCGTCGCTATCAAATTCAACGAAAATCACGTGTAGACATATATTATGTAGTAATTAATAAATTCACTTGGATTTCTTGCAAAATAAGAGCCGATAACGCGGCATTCTGTTACAAATAATTCCCGAGCTGTTCGTATATCTCTTCCTCCCCACTCTTTGCTAGCGATCGCATGAAATACGTCGAATTCGACCGACATTGCGGAATCACGGGTGCTGCAGTAAATTTGCACCCACGCCTGGCTGTCGCCCAATTCCATCCAATGACTACCCTCACCACACAACCCAAAAATATACGCAAGCGTAGAGCATATGAGTAGCTGGCGCTATCTAATGGCTACAACTTGAAACCCGCGCAATCATACACGCACTGAATTTGCGCACGTTGCGCGAATCCGTGACATTTATACCTTTTTTGGCGCATAATGTGATTACAAGAGTAAACATGAACC
The DNA here is from genome assembly GCF_014066325.1 of Apis laboriosa. Taxonomy (NCBI): domain Eukaryota; kingdom Metazoa; phylum Arthropoda; class Insecta; order Hymenoptera; family Apidae; genus Apis; species Apis laboriosa. Next base: position 1,125,225 of record NW_025222966.1, on the reverse strand, counting down.
GTTTGTTTTTAAGTAAATTGAATTTTATAATTTATAAAGTAATTTTTGTTTATTGATTATTTTATTTTTAATATATGTGATTAATCAAGTTGGTTGATTATTTTATTAACTGAGTTTTTATTTACAATCTAATATTTTTATGGTATAAATGTCGATGATATAATATTTTCAAATACGATTTTGCAAGGATTTTTAATTATTAAAAAATTTTCAATAAAATTTTATGAATCGATCATATCGATTATAAATTCTATATTCTATTTATTTATATATAAATTCAAATTATAGATCAGGAACATAAAAGAGATAGATATGGGAAAATAAAGGACACTAAGGAAGGTAATAGAGAAAGAAAAACAGAAATAAGGATAGAGGATTATTTCAACGAAGATAGGGTTACTCATTGTGCGTAGAAGGGTAGCGCCAGGTTAGCGTGGCAACCCGTTGTTTTATTTCTATTTGTCAGAACGAGAAGCATAGTAATAAAGCTTGCAGAAGGGTCGAGACATATCATGCTCGTTTTGTCATAATCGTCTTAGTTGGCAAATAACAAAAATTAAAGCTGTTCCTCATAGAGTTGTAGTTTTGTTTGCACAGAAAATAATATTGAAATTCGGATTTAAATTTCGATAGTGGCAAATTTAAAATTATGAAAAAAGTAATGAATGATAAAGATTAACATATATAAATGTAATCGCTATCAAATTCATAATTGATATCTTAAAGACTTTAATATTTGACATAAATTATACTTTCAATATCTCTATTAACTTTAAAAAGTTATTATTTAATTGCTTTAATCAATATACTACTAATACCATATATTTTAATTAATATGGACTTACCTTTACTTTCATTTATTCCACATCTAGAAATTTTAATTATGAAATATCACTAATTCAAAACCTAACCTCAAATATGCAACATTGCACATCAATACTACACCCATCCAATTTGCTAAAAAGAAGGCGTGAGTTGCGTGTCATATTTGTCGAATTTACCAGTGTAGTTCGTGTTACAAGCCCTCTAACGGTGTTATCATGAAATATTTCATGACCTGAATTTCGGCATTGCACGAAATCCGCTCACTTTATCAGACTAGTTTAATAGTTAATCCGTGAAAGCGTGTTAGTGAGTGTGCGCGTTGAAATACACAATACGTACAATATGATCGCGTATTATGTGAATAAGAAAGAAAAGAGAGAAAAAAAAAAATAACAACAGATCTATCATTTGCTGTTGTTGTTTGCAGCTAAGAAATGACTAACTAAAAGAATGCACATTATCATCAACCAATCGAGTGATTACGTATATCTTATTTCTTATTACGATACTGATCCTGTGATGTGATAGCTAATATGTACAATCATTGCAATCTGTGTAATAGTCTTATTTGCAATTTGATTGTTGATTCATTTATAAATAGCTTGAGTTTGTTTAAAGTCTTCGTTTGACAGCATTATTTTTGATCGATGTATCTATAATATATAATTTCTTTTCTAACTATTAAGACATTAAAGATTCTTAAGATATTGCTATTGAATTGAATTGAATTGAATTCTTAGGTTATAGGATAATTATGAAAAATTAACTTTGAATATTAACTTTTAAATTAACTTTGAATATTTTTTAAAGTTTAATAAAAAAATTGATTGTTTGAAAATCTTTGTAAAATTTAAAAAAGAAAAATTATAAATTGAAATGCAAAGAATTAATACTTCGTATTGTATATAACTAAATATGTAACTAAAATTTACCTAATATTTATTCATGGAATATGAATGAAATAATGCAATTCGTCTAATGTTTAAGTATTTTATAATCTTTTTTTTTTATTTTTTATCGTTTTTAAAGAAATAGTCTTTTTCTCAAGGTGATTCAATTATTTCTAAGTAATCATGAAGATTTAAAACACTCTAATTCAGATTGCTATGATTTTCCTCTATGTTCTGTCGATCAATACAAGTCCTGGGGATGCCTGTCACGTTAGATTTCGGACGTACTTCTGACAAAGTCAACATGCTCATTCGAAGATGATATCTCGATCAAATTTAACGAGAATTATTTCGAAAAAATTAGGAAAAACTACAAGAATAACAATTGTATTGTAATAATTAAATTGATTCTAAATTAATTTCACATTTTAAAAATATTTGTTTTGCAAGATAAAAATAATAATACGAAACAAATAACACAAATATTAATACGAAATGAACATTGAAAATTCAAGAAGATCGAAATGGAAAGTTTTCACAAATCTATAAAAGATTAGACGGTTTCAAGAAGTTATGAAAGTAGGAGCGGATCAAGCAAATCTTTTCTCGTCCAACGATAATTTGCAGCATGAGAGTCAACCAAACTTTTCTAACAGTTTCTAAAACACATCAGGAGCTCTTTGGCCATGACACACATAGAGAACCAGCCTTTCGCATCCTCTCTTGAAAAAACATCCAACGGTCTATACCCATAATTCATTCAAAGCCTCTTGCGTTCTATCCTCCGCAAGAATTCAGCCTTTTTCTCGTATCTTTACTAAAAGAAACATAATTCGCTATTTCATAGAAAAACGATTAGCAAGTATTTTTTTGCTCTTGACTCGATTTATATTATTTCTCGGATTTACGCATAAATAACTTAGGAGAATTTTATTTTATTCTTCGTTGAACAAGTAGACGAGAAATCTTGTTCGACAATTTGATATTGTGTAATTACGTTCTTGGTTGCATTAAAAGTTACTTTCGTAAGTAGAAAAGTTTAAATTTTGTATTACGTGAATATCATTTAAATAACGCGAAATTTCTTAAAAAATAAAAAAATTATTTAAATAGCTAAAATATTAATAGCGAATATTTAAATTTTATTATTAAATTGAATGCTTCGTTTACCAAGCTCTGTTTTTTTGATTTTATAAATTATTTTTTATATGATTTTTTATATCACTAATTTTATTCAAATAAAATAAAATCTCATTATGATCACTCGCGATTGTGCATGTGAAATATAACGAGAATTAAAAATTATTTCAAATATTATTTTACGAATTATTCAAATATCGAATAATAAGAAAAATTATCGACAAGCTAATAATAAAATAATTCAAATAAAGTAAAAAATACCTAAAAAATTAGAAAATATATTTAACCAAATAAGATTATTTATAATAATGTTCAAACCTATCCTGAATTCAAACCTACGCATGATATATGAATATTCAATTTATAAATTGGAAAAAATATTTTCTAGTAATAGAATCTCATCAATTCATCAGTCAAAATGTCATACGCCAAGCAATAATTTCGCAATTTTATTGCATTGTGCAATGATTCCCAGTTAGTTGAACATATTAAACCTGATTTCGAGACACGTTGCGAGAACCGAGAAGAACTTAATCATTTCTAAGAATTCGTGGCCTAAATCGGGTTGCGTTAGATTTTTCAACCCAATTCGATTCGAGCATACTTACATCAAACCCATGTCGACGAAATGAGAACTTGAAAAAATAACAAATGAACGCTAACGAATCGTAAAATATGATTTAGAAACTTTTACATTTTTAACTCCCTCTCCGAGCCGTCGAAACGAAATCGTGGTATTACGCGAATATAAGAAACAAGATACATGGTTACGTGAAGTTTTTAATACATTTTTAATACATGAAAGCGGATTTTAATCAAACGATTAAAAACCGATAAGATATTTTGAATTCGAAATCTGAAAATATGTAATGAGAATGATCTTAAGTAATGATAACTTTAGTCAGATTTCATCATATCTTCATTTATTCAAAGAAATTTATATGTGAAATATATATGGGATTTTTATAAATTTTTTTTTCTAAAATGAATTTATTTCATTATCGTTTTAATTTTATTGATATAGTTTCGTTTGTTATGTTTGACATATTTTGTCATCGTAAAATATAATAAAAGATATGATAATTTTTTTTCATCATTATTCTATGTGTATATCATCAATAAATAAGGAATACTATTAAAGTATTCTAACAAAGGAGTTTAAAATACTAACTATTTATTATTATTTTGTAGTTCCTGTACATTCGTCTCAAATAGAACCAGGTGCAAACACATTGTGTTCACTAAATTCATCCTCTTATGTACGCATCCCTTAAAACACGAAAAATGGTAGCTACGTAGAATCTTTTTGTCAAAGAGAAAATTATTCAAATCATTAAACACAATTTGAATTGCTTAAATCGTTGAAATAAAAATATTAAAAATTGATAAATAAAATTCTCTAATTTTAAAAATGGCCTTATTGAGTTGCCTCCATGACTAAAACTATTCTATTTCTATTCCCGAATATATCAAATATTTCAATCTTTTTATTTTTAAATATTAAAGTTTTATCTTTTAGCTAATAATAAGTAACTTAAAAAAACTGAAAAAACCAGCAAAAATAGATTTATCAAATTTTTCTTTTTATAATCTTTACGCACAGGATATTAATATGAATCAAATGCGACTTTTGTCGATTCTAGATATCAAAACAAACACAAAAATTAATATACAAAAATATCGGTTTACTTGTTTTAAATTTAAATTCGCATTAGATGAAGCGAGGCGGAAATGGAATACGATTTTTTTCATCTCACTTTCTCTGACGCAATTTTCAATTGCTTATAACTTAATAAACAAGCCTCAACCGATATTTTTGTTATATTAATTCATTTATTTCAACGTCTAGAATCTCCAAATATGTTCCAAGAATTAACACTTCACTGTAAAAGACAGCCTTTTGAACTGGATACCAGCATCACACGAATATTAAAGTGACAAACGGACGATTTCATACAGAATTAATAGTAGGAGACTACGAATTAATGTTTGAAGAAGAGGCGAATGTACTCGTGGAAATGTATCCGTGGTTTGCGCTCGTGCACGTCCGAATGAAATTTTTACGAGGCACGTGCGCCAAATTGCACTCGACTTCGAGGTGGAAGGAAGTAGAAAAGAAGGATAGAAGACACGGTAGTAGATACGGTTGTGGTGCATCGATTTGAACAGACGCGGGAACAGCGTTTCTGCCTTGTTTATCTATAATTCAACGTTCAACGGCGTGGAGAGTCCTTTGGAACAAGGGACACGCGTGACTTTCGCGTGGTAACGAAAAAAAAAACATGATGACGAAAAAAACCTTGTATTGCTCTCTGTAAGACGTGTGTCTTTTATGTTAATTTTTGAATAATTTGTTGTTTGTTGAGATAAGCGCGAGTTAAAATATTCATTTTTATAGAAAATTATACAAGCGATATTATTTCGTGAAAATAATATTTTCATTCCTTTTTATTTCTCATTGATTCCCAATTTCTAATTTTCAATAATTCATTTATCAAGAATTCGTTTAATAAATTAAGATAAGAAAATAAGATAAAAATTCGTACGCAATTCTATATAACCGGCACATTCTATATAACTGGTTCTTCTAATGCTTGTAGTGAAAGATTGAAATGACACGGTATTAGATAGTTCATGGCCTGGAAAGACCGAGCCTGTAAAATGAAGGACGCGTAGAACGGTCGAAAACGGTCAAGAGAAAGTCGCCGCGTTCTTAGAAGAAAGAATTATTGTGGAACGATGTAATAACAGTCACGCACATTTTAATAACCCTGCAATTATCACGCCAACATCGAATCTTGAAACAAAAGAACAAAAAAAGAAAAAAGAAAAAAAGTACTATCTATAAATCATCGAGAAAACGCGACATTTATCATACAAATCTCGAACAGTTAAAATACCACGAATCATTTATTTTAAAAATTATTCAAGCGTTTTGTTACAATTTTTAATAAAATAATTCTGCATCGAGGAGATATTTATTTCACTAATTTCCAACAGTTATAAAATATCGAATCATTTATCTTAAAAATTATTCAAACATTATTTTGTTATAATTTTTAATAAAATAATTCTGCGTCATCATTTATTGCACAAATTTCGAACAGTTATAAAATATCGCGAATCATCTATCTTAAAAATTACTCTACTAGAGTAATTACTAGAATTGCGTACGAATTTTTATCTTATTTTCTTATCTTAATTTATTAAAGGAATTCTTGATAAATGAATTATTGAAAATTAGAAATTGGGAATCAATGAGAAATAAAAAGGAATGAAAATATTATTTTCACGAAATAATATCGTTTGTATAATTTTCTATAAAAATGAATATTTTAACTCGCGCTTATCTCAACAAACAACAAATTATTCAAAAATTAACATAAAAGACACACGTCTTACAAAGAGCAATACAAGGTTTTTTTCGTCATCATGTTTTTTTTTTCGTTAACATTATTTTGTACTAAACGATTATATGTAAAGAAAAGAAAGCAAGAATTTTTAATAAAATAATTCTGCATCATCGAGAAGACATTTATCGTACAAATTTCGAACAGTTATAAAATATCATTTATCTTAAAAATTACTCAAACATTATTTTGTACTAACGATTAAATGCAAAGAAAAAAAAGCAAGAATTTTTAATAAAATAATTCTGCAATTCCATATCTAGAGATTAGAAAAGAAGACAGGATGTTAAGAAAATACCTGAGTCTGTCAAAGAAAAAAAAAAAAAAAAAATGAACCGTTCCGCGATAAAAATCTCGCACAGGCTCGAATCGTTTGCCGAGAAGAAATCGAGCGTATCGAGAATTTCAAACAAAAAACTAACTCCTAACGACAAAGTTAAACCCGAGAGATAACTGTACATTTAATAGAATGTCTCAACAATCCCATGACCGGTTGCTTCCATTCTACTACTCATCCGTGCCGCGACAATTCCACCGAACGTCGATTAGACGCCGTCGCTTAGTTTCGTTTCGTTCGTTCTGAGTCTGCCCGTTACGAAACGAACGAAAAACACCTTTCTCTTTTCTGCTCTCCCTCTTTTTCCCTCCTCTCGCTTCCTCTTTCCCTCTTACACGGGCACGGGCGAGCGAGCTCGGTCTCCCTTTCTCTTCGTCGTGTCGCGTCTTTTCTCGTGCACGCGATTGCTCGAGCACGATTAATGTCAATAACCGTTGCATTAGTTGACGGTTCGCTTCTTTCTTTACCGTACGGTTCATTCTTCACCGTATTAGCCTATCTAAAAATGGTTAAAGAGTGATCCGCGACATTCGACGATCCTGGAACACTGCTCCGTGGTCGTGGCATCACGTTTGTGTGCGAGATTGCCGCCACCCTACACGATCCATCCACTATCCCGTTTTTCGTATCGTGGCGTCACACGCCTGGTGATTTGCTCGCCGGAGCAAAAGATGTTCCCAATGGCTGCACCGTGTCGCCTGCATCCTCTTTGTAACGCTTTGTTCACACCGTGAAGGCAACCGGTGTCATTCTAAGGTGATACCGTGTATTCGTCGATCCCTTGGATTGAGCCGAGCTTTTTGGATACCCGTTAAAATCCTGGTCTAACGTTGTCGTTGTGGTCTAGTCGTTGCTTTTTGCATGTTTGAGCGCAAGGTCTCTAATATAGAGACTCGACTATATATATATATATATATATATATATACGTTCGAGATAAAAAAAAAAAGATATTATTGGTAGAGATATGTTGAGAAAGAATATGAAATGAGCGAAATTTCGAGGACGACGTGGCGTGGTATAGTTGTGATGAGAGCACGCGTCGATACGACATCGGAACACGCCATAAGCTCGGCTGACGTCGCGGTGACATTTAAGAGCGAGTCGACTGTCGAGTTTCTGAAAATAATTTTTCAACCTTCTAGCAAGTATCTACCACGAGGGGGCAGTGAACATTCGATCGAGCGGATTACCTTTGGAACTGAAAGCTTTTTCGTTATTTTAGAAACGTGTGAAAGGAGAGATTTTTAAAGTTTCAGATGTCTTTGTAAATTTCTTTTTTTTTTTTTTTTAATGAAATGATAAAGAAAAATTGTTCGAAAGATTGATTATAATCGCTCTTCTTTATTCATTTCATTAGAAAAATAAAAATCTTATCATATTTTGCATTCTTGAAAAGAGAAATTAAAATTTCTGTATCTCTCTTCTTTCTATAATTCTCTTCTCACGAATAAGAAAAATTTTAAATTTTTATTAGAATAATATTAGGAAATATACTTCAAGAAAAAGATTATAATATGCAAATAATAAGTAATGAAATTTTCTGTTATGTCTTAATAAAGAAACCGAGTCACGAATCGTAAATTAAATTTTAAGATTGAGATTGCATTCTGTTCACCTTATTACTCAAACCATCATTCAAATTATCTTGTGAAAGATAGAACGGCATTGGAAGGGATCATCGAGAGGCACGACGTTGCAACATCAAGAAAGCTTCACGTGCATTTTGTAACATTAGATCTTTTAGATCTAGAAGGTTTTGCCTTCTGGCGACGCCCATATATTATTAGAAAGTTTCGTCAATCTCATTAAAATTATCATTAAAATTCATTTCAAATAATTTGTAACAAATAACGAAAAGAGATGATATTTTTATCCCCTTTGAATAATAATCGTTAGTAATGTTAGTTAGTAAATTAATTCGTTAGCAATTCAATGGAATTTCTAACTTTGTAAAGTAGAGAGAAATATTTTTATACGCGCGAGAGATTCGCGTAATCATTTATACGCCTGTATTCATCACGTTGGCGGTGAATCGAAACACGTGGTACGTTTACGGAAAGTCTGGTAAACTTCTGTAATCGATGACGTTTAAAATAGTGGCTTAAACCGTTACGTTACCGATTTGTTACCGAGAATCGACGTT
>NW_025222966.1:1088826-1115408 GCF_014066325.1 Apis laboriosa | reverse complement strand
AAATAGAATTTGAAAATAAAGATATAATTTCAAACGAATGCAGAATAATATAAAAGACATAATTGATTTCAAGATATTTCATTTTTTGATTCCACATTAAATTGTTATTATTATTAAGTTTGAAGAAAACTTCAAATCCAAAGAAAAAGAAACTGACAAAATTTAAGAAATAGAATTTGAAAATAAAGATATAATTTCAAACGAGTGCAGAATAATATAAAAGACATAATTGATTTCAAGATATTTCATTTTTTGATTCCACATTAAATTGTTATTATTATTAAGTTTGAAGAAAACTTCAAATCCAAAGAAAAAGAAACTGACAAAATTTAAAAAATAGAATTTGAAAATAAAGATATAATTTCAAACGAATGCAGAATAATATAAAAGACATAATTCAAGATATTTAAACTTTTGATTCCACATTAAATTGTTGTTACTGTTAACTTTGAACAAAACTTCAAATTCAAATCCAGAAAAAAAAATTGATAAAATTTAAGAAATAGAATTTGAAAATAAAGATATAATTTTCAATAAAAGAAGCTAGCATAGTTTATTTGATTTGTTTGTAGAGAAAAAATGGAATCTATAAGAGAGGGAAGATATAATAATTATTTTAAGAATGATTTACCTTCAGCTACGCTTTCCTTGAGATCGCAATTGCTGCGTTCCTCGGACCTCGCTCGTTCCAATTCCTGTTCCAATTCCGTGGGTGTGTGTGGTGCGGTGTGGGGATGCGCGGGCGTTTCTGTAGGGTGGATGAACGGCTGGTAAAAGTGGTTCTCCAGAAGAAGCGGATGTGGCGCTGATGCGGGCCGGAAGGCAGTGCCGTCGCGCAACACACTCGCCCTTCCCAGGGTATCGACGTCGCTGGGCGATCTAAAAATATCCCCAAAAAACGTTCGATATCAAACTCTACTTCAAGAAATAGCAACGGAAAAATAATTTAGTTAATTCTAAAGTTTCAATTCGGAAATATCAAGTTTGATTATAAAGAAATATAACGATATACGTAACATAAGATATAAGAATATATATATATATTAGAATAAATATATATATATTTATGGATTTCACGTTTTAACAAAACACGAAATTACAGAATAAGAAAGCATAGTCTATAATTTCTCGAAGGAATCTATCCGTAAATGTGACATCGTTTTAACATGATCACCATATAAATATTACTTTATATAATATATTATACACTTGAAAAATACTAAATCACAAGAGACTACATTTCTACAACATTACAATATTTCTTAACCGACAATTCTTTCGCAACATCCTACTTTGGTATAACATCCTATCTATTACGCTTGATCAAAGGGTGAAGCCTAAAGCTAAAATTAATCTTCGATACGATGGAATGTCAATGACTCTCGATTCTTTAACGTGGAATTAGACTTCTTCGTTTTACGATTATCTATGACTCTATTCGCCATAGTTGAACGTATAGTTTGTAAAAGGGCTTACCTCATCAGCCTTTTCGGCAAGGTTTCGTAATAGTGAGAGGTAGCGGAGTAGAGGTTGGGCACGGGGTAAGCAGGGGCAGGAGACGGTGCTGGTGTACGGGCCCTCTTTATGGTGTTTCTCACCATGGTTGCTTCACCCGCTTCACCCATGTCGCTCACCTCGCCGACTCCTCCGCCAACGTCATCAACAACACCACCACCCACGTTACCGCTCACGGTACCACTGACGTTTCCGCTCACGTTCCCACTTCCGTTGTCACCGCTCCCGCTGCTCGCACCACCGTTTCCGCCGCCACCATCCCCGGTGTCCGTGGACGAGTTATTGTTCTCAGCGGCGTGCCTCTGCGCTACTGCCAGCTTTTCGTGCTCGATGGACAAACCCTTTACCTGCAAATCGAAAAGGATCGATCTGTGATTCGAAGAGATTTGGAGAATGTGGAAAAGAAAATACGAATGTATATATACGTAGTATTATTGCGACAGGAGAAATATAATTTATAATATAATTTGAAATCGAGGGGTTGGGCACGTTGTTAAATGTTATTAATTATTATATAAATTATTGGCATTAAAAAACAGAATGATGAATTTTTCCATCGTTTCAGTTTTGTTGTAAATAAGCGTATTATCTTCCTTAAAATATAGAATTCATCCAAGAAAAGTTCTATTATTATGTTCTATGTTATATTCTTTGAATAACCTTATGTTTTTATTCGTTCAAATAATTTCTATTGTAATAATTTTTATACTCTTTAATTTTCTTCAATTTCTATTAGATATATATATATATTTTTATCAAATATAAAATTTTTAAATCAATTTTTAATTCCTTCTACAATTTCATTTATTGTATGTATATATAAATTTAATTTAACAATAATAATTTAATAATTGTTAATAATTTAATAATTTAATTAATTAATAACTTAAATAATTTAATTTACTTTATATATATATAAAGTAAGTGAAATTGTAGAAGGAACTAAGAATTGATTTAAAAATTTTATATTTGATAAAAATATTTTGAAATAAACAAAATAGATTCAAGAAATATTAACAAGAAACGTGATGTTGATAAAACAAATGAAATATAAGAAATATTACATTAATTATGGAAATTTTTTAAAAGAATTCAATCAGAAAGTATATAATTATAACATCAAACAATTTAGTAACTAGATGAAAATCTAACTAGATGAAATTACATACTGAAGAACCTATTATGTGATAAATTGACATAAACTTAGACGGCTTCGGCCATTAACATTTTAAGAAAATACTCAAAATAATACAATTATTGCTCTTCCTAAATATAATAAACATTTTATCAATTTCTTTAATATCATATATATTATCATTTAACGCCAAAACAAGAAATCATAAGAATGATCTTGCCTACAAAAAAAAAATAGTAGAAATCTCTTTAAAAATAAAACGATGTTAAAACAAAGAATGTTGCAATACCACGTTCTTTCAGAGAGCATTGACACAGCTTCGTTTTACTCTCGTTCGTCGACGTTCCAAGAACAGGAACTTCTGTTCATTAATCGCGGCCAAAAATAAAAAATAAAGTGAAAAAAATAAGAAAAAAAAAGGATGCTCCCCGAAAGAATGCAAAGTACGCGCCCGCATTCGAGACACGTGACTGCTATTTAGGGCAATTATTTCAAAAGAGATGAAATAAGTCGCATACTTGAAGGCATTCGGCTGCTTTGAGGAAAGAGCTGAGGGATTCCTGGGACACGTGTACCTCTCCACGGTACATGAATTCGAGAAGGGACGCCATATTGTGGGCACTCGTTCCATCGAGAATAACGATCAGTCCCGCGGGAGAAGGAGGCATTCCTTCGAACAGCTCTTGAAAGTGTTTGCTGCATGCTGCGAGAATTAACCTGTGCGCCTTGAACGTTACTCCTGGAACACACGCAATAATAAAGATTTGTTAATACATGAGAAACACGGTGTCCTTCAAACATTCGTGTAAGCTGCTTCCAAGACTACGATTTGGTTGCTTCTTACGAAGATTCGTTTTGTGCAATAGATTTTTCTTCCATCTTTTTATTCCTATCGTTTGAACGAATTTCGTTTGTTCGATCGATCCTTTCGAGATTGATAAGACAGCATATTCCAAAAATCTGAATTTATAATTTTTTTCGATAGTACTGAGTAGGAATACTTATTAGATCGCGAAATTTTAAAACTTTCGGCTGGAAATAATTTTCGAATAATAATTGTCATTCATTATTTTCGGATTGAAAATTAGACATATAAACAATTCGAAATATCTAAAGCAAAACTGTCTGTATACAGCTGAGACGAGATAATAAGAACCACGTGAACAACAAAAGCTGAATATTTTTTACTACCGTGGGGTTGGATTAACCGTGTTTTCCAAGAATTACTCGAATTTGTTTCGTGCGTCTATTCTGATCTCTCTCTCTCTCTCTCTCTCTCTCTCTCTCTTTTTTTCTCACGGCTTTCATGTCATATCCGAGGCAAGGACCGCGGGAATTTTGGCGTGCAAAGGAAGTGGTGACTGTCGAACCCTTTTTTACCACTCGCTCTCCATTTCCCTCCACGAACGGACATAAAGGAGCCGAGGAGCAACGCCAGCTTGACGCCGATGCCCTTTCTTGCAGCCCGCTGGTTATGTAGGTCATCCTCGGACACGATCTTTCGTAATTTACGATTCACGTGCGCAAGTGTAACGTGCGCGTAATACGATATCGGTGCGCGTCTAACGAATATGGCGCCGCCACAGATTCTACGACAAAATCCGTGAGGGACATATGTATCTTTTGTCCATCGAAATCGTCGTTAGATTCGAATTTTGGGACAAGGGATGATTATTTTTTTTTTTTAGGAGAAGATTTTTTAACAATAAGTATATGTGTATCTCGATAAATATTGAGCACCTAATCCTTTAATAATATGTTTTTTTTCTAAGAAAAAATAGTGTTGTTAAGAAATGTTAAGAGAATAATTCAAATTTCTTTTCGATGCAAAGAATATAAATATTTTTGAATTACACTTGAATTAATTTATGGACAGAGGGTAATCAAAAATAGATATGAAATAGAAATATAATATTGTTCTCGTTTTTGATAGGGACACTTGACGAGCTTCACGCAAACATTGTTATTGGACAATTATGAACGGAACAGGGAAGATGAGAGGAGACACAATAACACGATATCCTAGGAATAAGGAAATCAAGAAGGGAAAAAAAGAAGACACGCGAGAACAGGCGACCAGGTGGCCGAAACCACCTGCCTTTCGGAATGGCTCACCTAACTAAAGCGTATCGAGTTTTTCGGTACTCCTTGACATTCGAAGATTCGTTTAAAAAAAAAAAAAGGGGGAATTCTCAACCCTTTCGTGGGCCATTCCTTCGCCTCCACGTGTGTGCAAATTATTCTGAAATTTCGCCCCAACTAAATTCGATTATATGATTTGCATTGATTTAAAAAGCTCATGGATGTATATACTTGATCATAAAATGCATCATTTGAACGATTGAATAAATAATGATAACGATAAATATTAATAAATTTGTATATAAAATTGTAAATTCAACTTCAATAATTAGAAAAATAATTCTACATTGAAAGACATATTCAGATGTATCCAAATGTTATCTGATCAAAATGTTATTAAATGTATGTAATTATCTCCTTATTTTATCTCAATAAATTATCTCAAATAAAGTCATTTAAAAATAACATATCTTAAAACAAAATGAAATTGCTTACCATATTTAAAATGGTTGGAATAATTCGATATTTTATTTCTTTATCTTTTCACTTATTTTTTACATTTAAATTTTATCATACTCCTAAAATCTATTCAACATTGTCGATCCTTGGCAAACTAAATAAGCGACAACGCTTTCGTTTTCATCCTACGATAAAAGCAATTTGATCTTTCGAAGAAATCGTCTTTATATTGTAAAAAAAAAAAAATATAAAAATTTGTCTACTCAAAAAATACGTATCATCGAATATCGGTAAAAAGTCGACTATAGAAAAAGAAGAAAATAAATTCACGATGAATGGAGAAACGCAAGGGCTCGAATATTTGCAACCTACCAAATATAGCAAGCTGTGTATCGTTACAGGTATCCAAGCCAAATATACATCCTAGATGTATATGTGCAGGGGCCAACGACCGGGTCGCGTGTGCGTGTGTAGGCGTTTTGCGTAGCGTGTTCGTGGCTTATGCCAACGGCTCATAACCAGGACCCGGAAACATGTGCCTGGCATTCCCGTATCCTTTGTGTGGATCGGCGCAGCAAAAATAAGACACGGATGTGTTTCAGCTTGGAATCTCTGAAAACACTCCTACGAATCACGAAATGATACCAACTTCTTTCCTATATTACAGTTTCTTTTCTAAATCTAACGGCAATGGCGCGTTTTCAAGGATTGAAAAATAGATTTCTTTTTTCTTTACTTTATATATATATATACTTTCGAACTTGATTCTCTTAACTTTCTTTTAATTATGATTCTTTTATTCTCGTTTAATTTTCTGATTGGTTAATTTTGCAAAATTTAATTAATGTTATATTCATAAGTTTTTATTAGGAAACTCTTTTTTTTTGAGGGATAAAATCGATTTTTAATTTACAGATTGGAGATTTTTATGTAATTATTTTTATTATTATTTAAATTATTGCATGTTCATAGTATTATAATATATTGTAATGCATAAAAATGAAAGGTTTTTAGAAGATTTAAAATTCGAGGATGATTTAAAAAGCAAATGAAATTTATGTTAAATTGTTTACGCTTTTACTTTCTTTCATAATCTAACTTAGCTGAATAGTGCACAAAAGAATATTCTCGTCCAAGAGCTCCGCTTCTGGTAACCATCATGGTGACTCACACGCCATGGAATGAATAACTTCGGGACTCAATGAAGTACACTATCTTTTTTAAAAATTCTGCATGTATTTCTATATTCTAAACATGTATTACGTATCCAGATATGAAATGTTATCATAGCCAACATTAAATAATTTTGATGTTCGTCAAAATTTCAATTCAAAATTCAATATTAATTTTTAAATATGTATATCATCTTATTTTTAAAAATTTAATGTATAACATTATAACGAAACATAAGAATATATTATAAAAATATTTTTAAAATTATCAACAGTAAATTTATTACCATTACCTTCATTCGAATGATTTTTAACCGAATGAAGCGATAAACAAATAATACGCATTGTTTATATGCTATTTTAACGCTATCGCGAGCGCAACATTATCGTTTTCTACAAAAATTTTTAATCTTAGCTTTTAAACGCATATCAGATATAATACCGCATCGATAATGAATTTTACTCGAGATTCTATCTTTTTCGAATTTTTTTAAATCGAGATCCCTAGGATAAAAATTTATAAAAATTAATTTTCAGATTATCTGAGATCTGTTGTTATAAAAAATTTGAATCTTTCCATTTTTAAATCCAAGACTCTGTTAAATACAAAAATTAATTTTTCGACGTAATTCTATTAAGAAGATCGTTAAAAATCGAATTTTATTTTTGTGATAATGATATTTTTTTAAATTTTGTTTACATCATGACATGAGAAATTGATACACGAATATTCGAATCGAGCCAACGAAACATGACAGTTCTTAATAGGCAAACAATCAGTGGAAGGATCTGTTAAACGAAGCCTATTAGCTTAAGAACGAGAAATTAATTCACTACATCTATAACCTCCACGTCGAGAAGAAACTTGCAAATAACACGCGTTCAGTTACGCAACGGAGCAATGCACTCTTCACGGGCAATCTATTCATACTTCAAGGCCAGCTGCTAAGGAGTTTTATGGGCTAGGGTTTTCAGTTTCCTACCATGGTCATCGTTTCCTTCACCGTTTCGTTCATTGTAATTCTATTACTCCGTGCACGTATATCTATACGGAGAACCCGGAAACGGTATAAATTACTTCAAAAATTATCGAATCTTTAATTTATTTTTTGCAACGAAATCTCCAAATGTATTCTTTACAATTTATATGTATACACATTTATTTCGTGAAAATAATCTTTTGGAAAAGAAGTTAAATAATTAATCAACAATTTTATCGTGCCATAAAAATCATAATTAATGAATTTCTTATGAAAAATGGAGTTCTATTATAATTCTTTATCCATTTCGAAAAAGAATGCTTTCTCGAAGAAAGAATGAGCAATCATCTTTCCACAGCATTTTTTCATACATTCGAATCACGTGCATCATACGTAATGTACAAAAATTAATAACACGAAATGTTCCTCTTTTGAAGTGCGCGAAAAGATAAAAAGGTTGATTCGTTGGGAATACGATAGGCTGTTGGTTATAGCGACAAAGGAAGACAGATCTAAGGGACGAACACAACGGTCAATGGCCCGACAAGGTCGTCAATGCAGAGTGCGCGAGCTAGTTCCCCTCTGTAGCTGAATTTTGCCGCCAGATTCCGTATATACGCGTGTGCGATCACATGTACGATGCCTAGGCAGCGGTTCGTTTAGAGCAAACCGACCAATCACGGCGATCGGCTTCTTTTGGTCCTGGCCAATGGCCGCGTGGGACCAAGGTCGCAGCGCTCGCACATGTTTTTCCTTCGCCTAGTTATATATACTCACGCCGGGCTGCACGATCGGGACGATTCGCGAGGGTAAGGAGGGAGAGAGCCAAACACTCGTTCGGGAGAATTCGGGCGCGCGAAAATCGACGAGTGGTGGGGGTGGCCGTGAGCTTTGAAACTTAGTCGCGCGGTCGAAAAATTGGCATCGATGACCACGTGTGTCGTGCAATCGCATGTGGACAATTTGCAACGATTAGAACTAAACATTTAATATTTAAAATGTTCGTGATGTAAATAATATTCTAGACGAGACAGAGAATTTTATTATTTATACTTATTACAATTATTAATTAATTCTATCGTTTATATGTAAGTATGATTTTTGAGAATTGTTTTGCAACACAGAACAGAAGTGATTTTTGTCGTCGGATGGAAATATTCAATACGAACTACGAGTCCATATACATATGCTTGTGATATTTAAATGCGAAATGGTTTCGAAACAAAGTGATATGGATTCATGAGTTTTTATTATATTCAAATGAATATTGAGATGAATAGAATAGACTTATTTAAGTTTTTAAATCGATTTCATTCTGAATAAGCAATATATTATAATTTCTAGCTATATTTTCATAATACGAATAATGAATATAAGCAAATACTAAGCGAACAAATCACATTATCTTAATAAAAAAAAATGCAGTTTAATCTAATAATGCGTGATTTACGAGTTCATATCGAACAATTCTAAAACATATTTTTCTTCAATTCTCTATTATAATTATTTTTCAAATTTTAAAAAAAATCTCTACATAAAATTACTGACAAAACAAATTAATTTTCAAATAATTTAAATTTAAGTCATCAAAAATATAATAAACGAAAATAATTATTTAGAAAGAAGATGTTATCTTCTATTTCGATAATTTTTGAATATAGAAATCAAGATTTTAAACACTTTTTAATACAACTTAATACTTTTGAAATTGCCGTTCAATCTTTTCGAAACATTTCCAAAAAAAAATATTATTACATAAAATTTCACTTATAGATATGCGTTTGTGATACCATGTGTCAATATATTATAAACTGTTTACAAGGTATTAATATATATATATTCTGAAGAAATGATTCTAGAGATCAAAACAAAAATATATATAAATTGGATATAAATTGATATATGAAAATGTCAATTGAGATTTACTTATTAAATTATAAACAATTTAAATTTGCGTTAAATGAAGCGAATTTCAATTACTTATAACTTGATAAATATAAGCTTAACTAATATTTTTATATACCAATTTTTGTGTTTGTTTTAGCTTCTATCGACTTACCAAAGATGTTTCACGAATATAATTAATTCCCTGTATAAACATATCACATTTACGACTGACTTTCAAACTATATAACGAGTAAATTAATATCATTACTTTTAATATGAAGATAGATGTTAATAACTGTGATGATTTTTGAAATACAATAACTTTTGAAATACACAAACTTGGTATGGATTATTAATAAAGATATTTTTATTATAAAAAAATTCTTTTTTGATTACATTTTAATTGATCCGTTATACGTATTAGTTTATATTTAACAATAGATAAATGTTGATTGCATGCTAAGAAATTCTATATATAACAACAAACTTTTTTTGCAAATATCATGAAAATTAAGATCAAACGGCGGTTATATTATAAAAAAAAATTGTTCAAAACTTGTTTTGGTCTTTAACAACATATTTAAAAATAATCGAAATAGAAAATTCGCTTTTTAAATAATTACTTAAAGGAAAAGATACGTATTCGATTTTATACAAAAAAAAAAAAAAAAAAAAAAAATGAAAAATTCCTATGTATATTCGGCATGGCAAAAGTAAAGATATCGCAATTATATTTATACGCGTTGTGTCTGTTTCAACAAAGACCATAAATGCACGCACGAGTCTGTTAAGCCAACGGGTTGTGTAATTATGTCATTGACCCACTTAGTCTCTCGATGATTAACTCTCGATTCGAGAAAGAATTATCAGTACGTGGGCACCTGCATTTAACTATATTTTACGATGTAACATCGTGCACAAGATTATATGATTTCTTTTTTTATTTTATTTTTTTTTTTTTTATTACGCGATCGCACACAAATATTTTCGAAAAAAGTGAACGCATCGATCTACGTTCGCGACCACATGGTATTTAATACCCTAGTAATCTGATAACAGCAGCAATGCTATCAACAACGTGAAATTTCGCAACTCTGCGTTTGCCTTGTAATACTAACAAAACGCCAAGCCTTGAAATCACCCATAGTTCCACGCGTTTCACAAATATATTTTTTTTTCAAAAGTCAGAAAAAAATTAACCGCTTAAGTAAAAAGAATATTTTTACATTTGATTGGTATTTCATTAATTATTTTATTAACGAAAAAGAGAAAATTTATTAGAACAAAAAAAGAAATATCTTAAATGTATGTATTAAATTTATCCTCTATTATATTTATCTACAAAAGTCCTCAATAATAAAATCGTTCAATTCCTTTGGAAACACGTCGACAACGACAAACAAGTAAGTACCTACCTTAACTATAATTCAAGGTGATAATTTCAAGTACAAATTCTAACGTGCATACAAATTCCAAACAAAATACATTTCTAAGTTTACGGTGCGCGCGTGTATCGACCGTAACATAGTAAACAGAACTATCAATCTTGTTTTTCTCCGTAGAACCAAGCAAGGTCAAAGGGGATCGTGCAGACCATGTTATTTTGCATTTCGGTCAACACTAACGAGAATAAGTTCACATTTTTTCTGACTACAAAATTTTCGAATCAGTATCACTCGAGAAAGAAATACTGGTTTCACGTGTAATTCTACGATTACGGTATATTTTATACACACCATATTCCACGAATTCTTACGTTCAAAAATGCCGCGAAATCAGTGAATATCATTTGCGGTTATGGATGTCACGTTTCTAACAAAAACCGGCAAAAGAAGGTTCTCGTAACCGGCAAATCTTGTTGTGCGAATAAGAGAATAGATTATCGAGAAATCTACCGAAATAATCTACCATAGCCTCTTACCTATTGAATATAGCGCTCGATCAATCACTGTGATTGCACGTGGAGAACGAGTGGAACGCGACGCGTTGTGAAAGCAACGCCAAAATATTTCAACCGGCGATGAACGATCTGTTGGTGTATGGAGATTGAATTATGGTCGTCTTTCATCGAACTGGTACGCTGTCTTGTCGGTTAAGCGAGTTGTTGATATCTTGCTCTCTGAATTAAACGATTAGACATATGGGTTATTCAAATGTGAGAGGAATCTAATATATTTTGGAATAAATGAGAAATACGTGATATTTGTTATTTAATATTAAAATTACTTAGAGTGTAAATGTATGTCTCTAAATATAAGTAATCTAATAGATATGTAAATGATTGGAATGACATATTATTACAAATTTACATTGTATGAAAAATTTTGAATAAAGTTTATTCATATAAACTATTTAATTTTGAATTGCGTAATTATATATTTTAAGTTTATATTTATTTTATGAGTTTTATATTTAAAATAGTATGTATTTAATACTATATATTTAATAATAAAGAAAAATTATGTATTTTATTGATATTTCATGCTGCACATTGCTCAATGTTTCTCCATGTTGCTCAATTTTTCTAATGTTGACAAATACGAATTTAAAATGCAAAACAAAAACCAAATATTCCTTAGATTACATAGTTTTAATATGGATAAATATTTCTGTAAGTTGGTATTCATCATTTTCAAAAACATGTAGCAACATTGAAAAATTTCTTATTATTGCTTTAATGAAGATATAATTTAAAATAACATATTTTTGTCAGAACAAAAGCGAATATTAATTTTTCTAGGAGCATTTGTTTTTAATAATTTATAAAAAAAATTTAAAACTCATGAATTTAACATGTTAAAAATATATAAAAAATATTAAAATATTTATTATATAAAAATTAATTTGAACATTTAATAGAAAAGAATTGATTAAATATATTTCTTAAAGATGAAGATATTTAACGAAATTAAATAATAATTAATATTACTAATTCTATCTTTATCTATTATTTATAAAAATACTATTTATCAAAATTAAAATAGAATTGAAAAATTTTACTCATTAGAGTAATAGTTTTTAATATATTATAATCTAGAAAAATTATTTGATCAAAATATAATAAAGATAAAAAAATAAGAATGAGTGAAAAATGAGAGAGAGAGAGAGAGAGAGAGAGAGAGAGAGAGAGAGAGAGAGAGAGAGAGAGATTACGAAAGTTTGCGAATTACTAGCGCGTGTACGAATACGAATTGGTGAGAGGACGGAATATGATGTCAATGGCCGGCATCCTGTTGCATCAGAGCTAACCTTGACTCTAAGAAGTATATACTCCGCTTCACTGAGTTCACGACTTTACGAGTCAAGTACGTTCACTCCCCATTTCTCGGTTGTCCCCTTTATATCGGCCGCGTATCGAGCTTCTGAAATTGTATTATTCCATGATTTATGATTTTTCGATCGACTAATCATCAAATTCCAGTCCCTTTTTTTCCTTTTCTAACTCGAATTCGAAATAATTGTTTTGCAATTATTCATTTTTGAAATATAAAAAACTAAATACAGATAACATTCTAATAATATTATATTAGTTAATAATAAAAGCTATACAAGCAATGAAATAATACATTTTTTTTATATTCTTATAATAAATTTAATCAAATCTTGAATAATTTATAGTAAAAAATTACAAGCTGTTTTATTTACATGATTCTCAGTTTTTTCAAAGGGAATTCGGCTCGGAAATCTGAAATCCGGACACAGACCGCTTTATGTTCGCGAATAAAAATAGCGACAACGTGTTACGTTCTGCCGAGAATTCTCTATATTTTTGAATCGTTCGAGATTCAAATGGCGGAAGTGTACCTGCGTTCGAATGGTCTTATCGACTAAGATAACACACGTTTCGTGTTATTTGTGCTCACAAAAAGCGTGAGTGTGTCGTTCGCGATCAATGAACGATGGATAACCTAAATCGTCGTAAATTGTCGAAGATTATCTTATTTTAATATCAATATCATAAATAATCATCAAAAATTTAAAAAAAATTTCTATCGAGATACTATCTTTTAAATAAATTTTCTTACTAAAATACATATAGATATATATACATTATTTATTTAATCTATATCATTTGTTTCTATTCTATTCATTTGTTTTTTAAGACAATAATCAATTTTAATATATTCAAAATAAAAATTATAATTAAATTAGAAATTCTGTAAATTAAACAAATTAGAACTTACACTAAATTAGAGAGAATATTTATTCGAAGGAAATATTCCATGAATTATCAGTAACAATTGTTACTATATATAAATCATAAAGTATTAAATATGACTCTGTCGATAACAATAAAATCTACCAAGAATAAATAATAAAACATGATTGTAAACTCCGCTATCCATAGCTCCGTGTTCCACATGAGCTATACATTTTTAAACGTAATAAATTTAAATGTAAAATCAAATAGGTAAAAGGCAATAATTCACAACTAAGAGAAAGTTGTAAAACATATGGATTTCATAGAGAGGATGCGAGTGCTTCTCACGAGTTGTGCACATGCAGCCACGCATAGTAGCCACGGCATCTGTGCGTGTTTCCATGTCACTCCTAGTTGCAACATGAACTAGTGACATGGCCTAATTTCCTGCTTGTACCCGTTTGGTTCATCTAGATACGTATGGTGTCACTAGTGCGCGTTATCGCGTTGCATTGAACACAGTGACCCAATAACAATGATTGATCAAGATAGATAATCGCCTGTACAGCTCGTATCGCCCATGGATTTGATCAAATCGTGTTCTTTATGAGCGAAGTATAATCTAAAAAATAAATTTTATATCGCGTAATAAATGATACACGCGACGAACATATTTCTTTTCCTAAAATTATCACGAATAATTATTTCGAATGCTCGGAATGACGACGATTATTAAATTTCAGATTTTTTAAATACGAAAAAAGTTTTTGATTATTAAATTATTAATTGTTGATATTATATTTTTAAGTATCGGAATGTTTTAAAAAAAATTTCTTCTTAAAATCAAATTTCGAAGACATGGAAAACTGAATAGAGAAAACACTCGAAGGATGAACTTCTTTTTTAGAAAGTATTTAGTATAATATTTTTATAAATAACGATATCGTTAATAATGATAATTTGTAATATAAAAAATAAATAATGATATAGTTTCACAAAACTTCATTGTGACCTTACATTATACGGTTCAAAACGCGCAATAAATAATAAATGAAGCAAAAATGTAATATTCGATCCAATTTCAACAATTTCAATTGATATTAAATATCTCTCCACGTATAATCTGGCAAAAAGAATAAGGCAAGAAAAATTCCATTGTGTGAATCGACGAACGATTTTTAAAAATCCGTTATAAAAAATCTTTTTTGTGTTTCTAATAATTCGAAGGAAAATATTACATTCGTATTCTTAGAACGCGCGTGTACCGTGTATGCAAATGGATGCAATTATTTAGGTCATATTCAAATGAATTTTGGTCGCGATTGCCGCATAAGAAACCGCCTTTCGCATCTAAGGACACCGCTCGAACACAGTCAAACGGTATATGAATGTTTCTAACGTTCCACGTGTCGCTTGCACACTTCGTTTAATTTGACGCCTCACACATTCAGAAGCGCTCATACGTGCAGCTCACAAGCACACTTTCTGATGATAACACTTGTAAATTCCGATTTGTACGTAATTCGTCTCTTTTTTTCCCCTCCCCCGCCCCCTCTTTCTCTCTCTCTCTCTCTCTCTCTCTCGATTTTAGCCCGAATATTTTCGTATCGCAGATACACGTGTTCCCATTTCGTGCTTGACACATTTCTTACGGCGAAAGATTTATGTACACGAATCTTATCTTTTCGCCTTGATACGTTATGCAACTCCCAACATTGAATCAGTATCAATATAAATGACGCGTTTATGCGCTCCATTTTATTCTTCTCGTCAATCTTAGATATTTAATTTTCTATAAAAATCGATTTTATTTGATATACTCGTAAATAAATTCTCCCTTTTAAATCTAAAACTGAGAGAATTTTGCGATATACGTATTTTAAAATATACGTTATAATTTAATCCATCGAGAAAAATAATTAAACGTCTACTACGTCACGTATGTCCACGTACATTATTTTTTCTCGCGAATCTTTCTTATCACAAGGAAAATATATAACGATCCTTTCTGTCCTTAATACAAATTCATCTCTCCAAGGGACTAAGCCACGATTAATCTCACTTACTCATCGAGAGATAATAAATATTTTACATACAAATAATGTTTCCTTGAAACAACAATATCCAGAAGAGAGAAAAAAAAAAAGTATTGTGAAATACAAACTACAAAATATTACACTAAATAACAAATATAAATAATTAATAAATAATTAATCTCTAATAAACTATAATATCTCAACTGGTTTCGATCGATCCTTACACCCAACATTCCAACCTCGATCCAAAAGTTCCTCCACAAGTTTTCCTCCGCAAGCTCGCAAGATACGCAACGTCGTCCCACACGCATCCGCACACGCATACACAATCGTTGCGTGCCAATACCCATCTACAACCATACCACGTGCCGATATAACATTTGAGCCAGTGTGCATCGTCTATGTACGGTCGAAGAAGACCGTGAAGAAGACTGTTAGATCTAACTGTAACCCAGACCTACTTTCGGCTTCCTTTGGACCTTCCCAACGATTACATATATCCGTGCAGCACATACTGTCGTATATACACATACACACACATCTATACGCGTTGCCCAACCGCACGATCTCCTCCTCTTTGGAGCATACTGAGCGCGTTGTTGTCCTCCCCCTTTCCTCTACCAAACTTCCTCGTCCTTGAACCCTTCCCACCCGACTCCCTTTTACGTTCTCACCCTCTCCTAGCCTCAGAGAACAGAGGACCACACTCCGGGCGACAAGGCATCGAGTTACCCTCTCCCTCCCTGTTTCTCCATCCAACTGGAGAAAAGAGCGAAGAGGGAAGAAGAGTGGTGGGCTTTTCGTCGACTTTCGCCCACCTTCCCTCAAACAACAACGGGCACAGGTCTCCATCCGGAGGAGACTGGAAAGGAAACTTTTCTTTTCCTTTCGTCCAAAGAGAACTGTTCCACTGGCACAGGCCACGTTACACCGTTGAACGTGAAATCAGGACACGCGCGTGTGGAGAAAGCGTTAGGAAAGGAGAATGGATAAGGGGGATAGGGTATAGCGTACCGTACAAAAATTTATATCTCGCGTTGGAGCATAAAATGTATAATCGGAAGTGTAATACTCTTATTTGGAGGGAGGGGGTCAACGGGGAGGGGGGCTTATCGCGCATCGCGTGGTGGAGCTTCAGCTATCCGGCGAATCAGGATCGAGACGAATTGCATGTGAAAAAGAAAATGGTTTATAGATCGATGAATGGAAATCTCTATTTCGATAGTTTTGAATCATTGTAAATGGATCATTTGTATATGGCATTTAACGTGAATTTTAAGTAGAAATTCTTAAATTTAGGTGCATCTTGAATATTAACGAGATTGTTAAAGATGTACAGAGTGTTGTTATATTCGTAAAACATATTTGCAAAAATTGGTGTATAAAAATTTATTAATCAGTCGAAACTTATTTATTAAAAGGCAGTAATAACTACGAATAAATGTTATTATTTTTTCAATGGATTAGAGGAAGCTAGAAAAATAGTATATATATATTAAAATATATATTAGCATCCTCTATATTGTTCCTAATATATTACAAAAAGAGAAAGTTTTTAATTAAAAAAAAAAAAAAAAAAAAAAAAAGAAACAGTTCGATATATACGATATAAAAGATAATATCTCATCGATTAAAACGATCGACTACGTTGATCAACAAATTATTGCCTTGCAAATTTTAATTTCATATATATACATATATATATATATACACAATCTTCGATTGTTCAATCGTCGTATCAACTTTCATCGATTACGTTATCCATTTCCAAGCGAAAGAAGACCGAGCACAGTTAGTCTCTGTTCGATCATGAAGAAGAAAAAAACAGCGCGTGGTGGGCCAAGTAACCAATTAAGCATGCGGTTCTACGGTCTTCGCGAGGGATAGTGATTAATCGATCGATACGAGTCGCTCACAACTTTCTCTACGTATTGCATTTCAACGTCGAAACATCGTTAGGTTATATCGAATCGAGCTGACACCAATATCCACGCATTCGTATTTTTATATTCAAAGATAGAATTCATAACGGTACGATAATATCGAGTGCAGTGTGTGTCGAACTAACGAAATATTTCATTTGGTTTTTTACTTATTCTTGTATCTTGTCGATCTAACGACGCTCGGCGACAAGAAGATAAGGAAAGCAAGAGAAAAACGCGAAAGAAACTCGTGCCACGAAAATTGCACATTCTTGTTTATCCAATGTGCGATAAAGCGACTAATATCTATCTTGTACACAGTATCTACCGTTATCGCTGTTGCTGATATGTCATACCAAATTTTACTGAAATCGTAAAAGCGTTTGTAAGCCTTCGCGTGTAAGTCATTGCACGCAATGAGTCAATCGTTTGTTTTTTACGAGAATTTTTTTATTTCATCGAGAATGTGAAAATATTAAGTGTATGCTTATTGAATATCACGTAACATGAAGATCACGTAAGAAAAATAAGAAAATATATCGAAAGTATATATAAGTTCTAACGTACATGGTGTTTTCTTTAAATCGAACGAGAGATCGAAGTTATCAAAAGAATGTTTTAACAAAAATTTCAAAGGGGAGCATTGTATGGTGGAATGAAGGAGATTCCATTTGTTATGTGGAATTATATAATTTTGAATTGCATTAATCGATTTAATTTGAAGTTTGTAAAACTTATCATGTGAAAGATAAGAAGCATAAAAAAGTATATCGCAATGCGTATTCCTTATTTTTCTTTGTATAAAAAATTTTTTATAAAATTCGAGTTACAATATTTTCTAATACGATTTTTTTATACGGAATACTCAAATAAATCGAAAATTACATATTTTATTTTGTGAAAAAATAATTCGTACACGATAAATCTATTTTGAATCAAACAACTTTTATTAAAATATTTTTTTGATAACTCCATATGAGATATTCTACCGTTTTAAAGAAATCCATATTCATACCTTTTTCCTCTGTATTAATGAAATAAGTTGCTCATTAAGGAATCATCGATCACAATGTGATTACCAACATTCGCTGCGCTACGATGTATAAACAATGAATTCAAATCGAGGTGAAAACATTGGAACAATGTCGAAGCACTATTACATAATCACCGTTATTCGCGACTTATTTTCGTATCACACAATTATGGCTGCAATAAACGCAATACGATAAAAAATTTTAACGCAATCATAACACTTTTTTATCTTTGGAGCAAACATAAAACACCTCCTCCTTCGTCTTCTTTTTTTTTTTTTTTTTTTTATAAACTCTGCGAAGAGCGTTCCACGATCGATCGAATGCACGACGCGTTCGTCACACGCACGAGGAACGACGCAATACAATGAGCGCATTGCACCGCGGCTCGCTGCGAACTGCACGGTTTTGCACGGACGAATCCGTAAGAATGTTGCATTCGTCTCATGGAGGGAATTGCGCACACTAGTATCACGCTGCACGTGTTTGTATTATACACACACACAGACACGTATATATATATAACGTATATAGAACGATGTGCAAGGACGGCGGAGATTCGCATGCATGCCGACTGACTCTGCGCGAGTGGCACGACTCACGCCGCGCGATTGGACGAAACAGGGGTAGGGGCGGGGCAATCGACGCCCGGTGCACTTCGGCTGCAGTCGCACACGTGCACCGGCTCGCGAATCGTGCAGCCGGCTGCATATGTGTATGCATGAGGTCGACAGGTGAGAGCATGTTTGCGCGTTAAGGAGTGATGGCGCCGCTTTGATCAGACATGGAGGCGCACGAGGTTTCCAACACACGTGAGATGCGATTGTTTTTCGTAGCGATACGAAAATTTTCGTATCTTTTTATTAACTGATAAACGAAGAAAACGAAGTTACTGTTCGAAATATCGTGTTGTCACTGCAATCGTACGATATCGATATGAGTGGGTCGATGGAAATCGGATTAAGCGATTCGTTATTTTCGAGGTGGGTAGCGAAAACTTTTTGTTGAAAAGAATCGGATTATTAAGAAACGTTGTGCAGGTTTGTTTTTACGATCGCGTATCGTTTTGCAAAAGTTTTTCCTTTTTTCGTGTTTATACCGTGATAATTGTAAGAATTGAAAGAACTTACCCTCGCAGAATAGGGTGACATCGGTAAGACTCTCGCTTTTGAACAAATTTGAGAATGCTGTCGCTAAATTGCTACCGAAACTATTCCACTTGAGACAAAACTGTTGCTGGTGAGAGTCCATGATGCCACCCCTAGGCTCGACCCCGTGACCTTCGCCACCCCTGTCTCTGCCACCTTCAAGTAGGTATTTTCCTTCTTGATCGCGCTCGTGCCCAACAGTTCTTTCAGCTGTAGTACAGAAAGCAATGTTTCTTTACAAACTATCCTTCGAAAATTCGTGCGTATAAAAACGACAAATATAAAAACACTAAAACAAAATATATAACGACATCTAAATTTTAAAATATAACCGTATATCGACTAAAAAAAATTTTATCGAATACGTGTCCACAAGTGTATTATTCGTAAGTACAAATCATCGAAATATTAAGTGTCACAATACCAAAATATACATATATATATATATATACATACAACATTCGTCAGAAAAAAATCGTGCCGTTAATGAATTTATTATTAATCCATCACCCATAATCAATCATTAGAGCAACGAATCATTTAAAAATCGATATATCGAATAAATCTTGTTTCCGAATCACAATGGAACTGGATTTCCGTGGTACGAGCGATAAAAACTCGAGCAAAACCTACCAATGCTTAGAACCGTATTACCATCCGCTCGAATCAACCTCAACACCGATACATCGGTGATAATCGCGCACCATCCGTGACAAACAATTGTACACGATTCGGATCACACTTCAGGGTCACACAGGATGCACGTTTGTTTGATTCTTTCTTATCGTTCGAATTCACTAAACAGAGTAGTATAGTCTCCGCACCGGTCTCACCGCGTACACGTGTCCACGCGGCACATGATCCTCCGCGAGAGTGGTCCTCGATCGCACTGACGTTGCCTGTTGGTGTTCGAGCCACGAATAACCGTACGAGGAACGAATGAGAATAGAAGAGGAACGGATTGAAGACGCGTGGTACCTTCTACCGGTAATGTATCTGAACACTGGCCGCGTACACACTGAGGAATAGAGTCTATCACGGTAGTCTTACCCGGCCGAAATCGAGTCACCGACTTGCATCGCGCATCGGATCGCGCGTAACTCTGTCCGCCCTCTCTTTCTCTCTTTGACGATGGCGTACGCTCTCGCTATCTTTGTCTCCGTTGCTCTTGCGCGCGTCCTCGTTCTTCGTTTTCCGTTCTGCTCACAGCGAGCGACAGAGATGACGGTGACAACGACGGTGAGGATGGTATATGCGCGCGAAAGAATGATCGGTTGATCGACTATACGAGGAGAGAAAGGAGTTCTGGTGACAGAAAAGAGAAGAGGAATCGATGGCGGTATCGCTGCGTGGAGGAAGAACGTGAATATGGGTCATCGGTGCCGATGCAAATGCGGTTAGACGAAATAGTGTGAGTTCGGTGTACTTTCGGGGGACCGGGTGGCGGTAGTACGGTGGAAGAAGAGGGAAGGTCGCGTAGGTGGGAGGAGGGGAATCGTTGGTGGCGAAGGAAGAACTGGGTAGGGGAGAGGGGAGTATAAGACTCGACTTTTACGAGGTGGGGCGAGATTGCTTAAGGCTAGAAGTTTAGTTCGCGTAGCGCTCTGTACCCCCTCTTCTATGTCACTACTAATTTCTATCTCTTTCTATTCTCGGCCTGGCTCCTTCTCCTCCCCATTGCTCTTTGTCTTTGTCCTTTTCGTCTAGTTTCGTCTCTTCCTTGTCATTTTGTCTCTTTGTCATTCCTTCACGATATATTCCATCCCCTTCTCTAACGCTTCTAAGGTATCGCGCATCCCCGCCACTTTCTAATCTAACACGTGTCAGGGCCGAAACGCGAAAACGTGGCGCCACTTGGCAAAAACGATTCAAGTGGAAGGGATCACGATTGCACGCTTTGGCTTCGTTACTACAGATCACACGATTACGTCACTGCCAATCGGAAAGTTTAATCGGCCGTGGATTATGCAGAACTGACTGAGAATGCATCGTTGAGTCTTTCAATTTTTACCGATTACTTTGGATAGGGATTGGCATCGATTCGAATTTTTTGGATATGAATATGATATTGATTTGAAACAATTGTAAAATATAATATTATGAAAATATATTAAAAAAGTTTAAAACAAAAGTTTTCTAATACTTCATATATAAATAATATAGATAAAATTGTATAATTTAACTTTCTAATTTATTTTTATATACACTATTGCTATGTTAATTTTCAAGTTTCAAATGATTTTATTCTATTTCTCTCATGCATTTCTAAATGTCAAAATGTTTATATGAAATAGTTTACATTTGTCAAAGTTTACATGAGTCAAAAAATTAGCCAAATAATTAGAACTATTAATTTCTAAATTGAACAAATAATAATTCTTGATTTCTCTTATTTGAAACTTTCTATTAACACCATTCTATTTCCGATAATCGCAGATTTTCCAACTTCAAAATATAAAAAAATTTAATAACATCTTTGCTAAACATTTATCACAAAAATTATCTATCTCTAAAAACTTCTGTTGAATAGTCCATTAGAAGCTATGAAACTATCACGTTACTCAGCAAATTTTGGTTGTTTACAAAAATGAATCGTAACGAATTTAATTTTCACGCTTTCATATCTTAATCGCACAGACTTTTTACTTCAAATTCCTTTTAACGAATTATCACAAAGTCAGATTCGAGAAAACTATGAAAAACTGTCCATTAATATAAAAAATGCTCAAACTCAAAGTATTAAGGAATATTTGTCTTAGGTTATGCCGAAACTTGAAAGACAAACATAAGTGACTACATAAAGAGTTCGATGACAAGTAAACGATGTTCTTGAACGCACACGTGTGCCACGCCTTATGTAACGCGACTGATTTCGACCTTAAGAAAGAATCATGAAAGAGAAGCGTCAAAAGTATTCATAGAAAGTATTCACAGTTATAAAAATTGCAGTTACGCCCTGTAATAAGTTGTGTCTGTTGCTTTGAAATATATAGGCGCGTGTTCGAGTGAGGTCATGGAGAGAATTTACGAGCAGTTGAGTGAATCGGAACGAAATGACCAACTCGCGTCACTTTCCATATTGACAATAACCCTTTCTGGTTAGTTGCGCGAAAATTACAAATCATGTTCGTTCTAAATAGTTTCATTGTTTGATGATATTTTTTTATTTTAGGTTTTCTTTTTACGCCAAATTTTTTAATATGACAAGGTATATATAATTGATTATGAAAATATCATTATGTAAATAATTCATAGCATTCTATTTTATTTTTAAATTATTAGAATAAGACAATAAAAATCAGATTATATTTCTAAAAATTTTTTAATTTTAATATCAAAATACGTGATTAATAAAATATATCTGCATAAAGTTTATTTCCATGTATATATATGTATGTGTATCTTAAATATTTATTAAAAGTAGATTTCAAGTTCTCTTTTTTATCAATATAGGATTTTTAATAAAATATCAAATAGCTATAAAACGAAAGAATATTTTTATAATCAAAAATATAAACAAGAAAATATAGATTAGATTTATTAAAACTCATATTTATATTATGAAGGAACGTTTAAGTAGAACGTACCCCGTATTGCTCAGACGAGAGTAGAACTGAACATTCGCAAGCAATACGTTTATAAGAAATTTCATATCGAGATTTTAAATATAAAATACAACTAATATGTTGATTCTCACATAAATCAACATGTGAAAATAAATCATACATGATTAACTTCCGGACTACCATCTAAAGAAACAACGAAAAGTTATAAAGTATATCAAAGATTCTAATCTAAAACTATTTATCACGCGATTCAAGGAAAATTTACGAATTCCACGTTCAGAGATGACACCATCGTAGAACATTGTTGAGTACGTTCCTGGTCCGCCAAAATTTAGTGTGCACTCCCTGCTACGGTATTGCGTGCGTGCGTGCAAGAGACGAGCTTCGTGAGGGGACAGAAGAGTAAAGGGGAAAGAGCGTAGGAGTTGTGGGGAAATGAGAGAGAAAAAGATCTGAGAGAGAGGGACGTAACAGCAAAGAGTAATGAAAGGGAGGGGTATGAAAACGAATAGGGAAAGGACGAAAGAGAAGGTAAATGGAAATTTAGTTGTTCAAGTATCGTTGCATGGCGCTTAGCAATGGTTTTTCCTACGAATTTACAAATAATTTCATTATTATGTAGAAAATTTTCTTAATTTAAATAATAATGAAATAAACATATTGGTTTTGATAATATAGATTTGAGTAAATCATATTCATCATCTGAAATACTTGTCGAAATCAATGTTTTGGATATCGACATAAATAAAAAGTAAAATCAGCTATCAAAATCTTATTATATCACAATTGCAATATTTTTTTTTATAAAAAGTAAATCGGTATTTCAATCATACTTTTTTTAATTTAAGCTACATTCGATCGAAATCCAAATCTCACGAAGCCATCTCTAGAAAGAACTCTGCTCCTATAACATACATACCTAACTCTCTCTCCGACGTAACCCAAAAATTCAACATTCACGGTCAATCAATTCCGAACGCGTCTCGAGTCCATCGCTGACTGCGTGGCGCTTGGAGCAAAGGAAAGCGAAAGGGAGGGGGAGGGAAAGAGCGCGGCAGAGAAAGACAGAGAGAGCAATTGCGGCAGCGGTGATAGGGGAGGGAGATATTGCGCATGGGACGAGAGGAGAGCAGAGAAGTGGGGAGGGGCTCGCGGGAGGATCGAGGAGGCTCAAGGTCGCTGAGGGGCCGCACGCGCGCCCCTGGCCACGCACACACGCAATACGCGCACGCATACGCTTGCCCGGCGCGCTGCACACGGGCGTGTGCACACGGAGTGGCGGGGATGAGTACGCGCTGCAGCGCACACGCAGTCTGCGCGGCGCACGCGCACTATCACGGCGCGAGTTCCGCGGCCGCTGATTTCACGCTAGCATTGTGTATATATATATATGCCGTGTATATACACTTATACATATATATATATATATGTATGTATATACTGGGCAAACAATTCACTGGACTCTTATGGCGACACGTATTATGTCACCAGAGAATTTCTAAGGAGAAAACATCGATGCACTATGTACGAATTTTTTTTCTCTTTTGGCAATCGATCTATAGATAATATTTTAAAAAGAATATCTTGAAACATGGGGAAAAAAAATAGTTGACGATTTTTGGATAATATCAGTACTTAATTAGCTTTGATTATTGAGTCGACGATTCTTTCGCAGTAATATAATACAATAAGCTCGGAAAAATTGTGCTCCGTTGTAATGAAATTAAGAACATTTCTCGAGAGTGGAATTAACGTTTCGTTGGAGAAGTTGTATAGCTGTTTTACGGCTTTCACTTTGACCTCGCGATGTGTTATAACGAACATTAACGAAATAAGACGCAGATGAATTGACGCGGGAAGGATTCTGACAGGTTATTGAATGGGGATACTCTCTTTATCGACATTAATAAAATACGTTCTTATATTATTAATAATAATGCAATCATGTAAAGCATCGATCAAAGTTTATATGTGATGTATTATACATATATATTTATTAAAAAATGCATTTTAATATAACATTATTTATAGATGTCACATTGCACGTTTAATAATTCTTAAATTACTATTATAGTATAGTAAACTTTGAATTTTGAAAAATATTATAAATAAATTTAATTAAGGAAGAAGAAAATTATAAAGTTATTTAAAAATTTGCTTTCGAAAATCACATTTTCAAGAGCAAAAACATTCATGTGAACAACAATGGGATGATGGCGGTTCTTCAGGCGGGCATTCTACGAACCGAATTACCGCTTTTTTCTCTCAGACAGAAAACTGCATTAGTGCATTACGCTGTGTAGCTAGTAACTGAATTATTTCGCCGATTCAATTAAGGACCCTGCTGCTCCCGGTTGTGTTCAATAGGTATGAGAGCGTGGCACTGCTTTGATAACCCATTCTATTAAACCAACGGCACGGCTCATTCAAAGGCGTGAGTTACTGCAGACAAGGATGTCCATTTTCTTTGAAAACGAATACGCCTCGAAGAAGAAAGATACTATTGAACGGAAGTAATTTAAGAAAGGATCCTGTTGTGACGTAAACGACATTGTTTCTTTGAATATATTTACATGAATTGAATCCACAACATTGGTGCATCAACAGATATCTGTTGTTTTGAAGAAGGTGTGACTGTCAATTAACGATTCTGAGAATTTAGTATGAACATTTATTGCGAATAATTGTCAAATGAATAGATATATTTAGTTGATATACTGACGAATAATTACTTGAGATTAGAGTCTGAAAGAAGAATGCATGACCACCCAAGAGATAGAGGGATACTTGATGTAAATATATCTTGAGAATAATTGCGTAATTTGCTTGAATTGTTGGGATATGTCATGTAAGATAATCGTTGAACAATATTTCTACAATATCGAAAGAAAAAATTAGTAAGATGAAATTTCGATTTAATCCACGTTTTCATTAACTCATTTACATTGTATCACAATCAATATATTTCTTTTATTCTATTTAATTCTTTTCTATTTCTATTAAAATCTATTATTAATATTTATTATTCTTTTAAAAATCTGGTTATAAAACCTATCTCAATATATTTAAAATTAACAAGTGTTCAGTGATGGACGTTTATGAATAAAAAAAGCAATTACTATAAATTATTATATAGTTTTGTCCTATTTTAAATAATTCCCATGTATAAATCTACTTGACAGTTGTTACATTGATATATTATTTTTTCTTTATTCTATTCGATATTGTGAACATCATATTCAACGATACAATACTTATGGGCGTTTCGATGATAACAATCAGTAAGGTCGAATACACATGTGTATTCATTTTAAATGCAAATTATTTTACATATACATATATATATATATATACACATATACATCGGTCAAGCTCACAAAGATACATATCTTTAAAAAAAAATCTCAACTCTTCTATATATCGAATCTATTTAATAAATTCAAAAAATTCGAAGCTTAAAAATACGATACGTAACGACATCTATATCAATTATGCTCGTAAAGATATT
>NW_025222966.1:1060752-1088792 GCF_014066325.1 Apis laboriosa | reverse complement strand
AAAAAAAAAAAAAAAAAAAAAATTTCAACCGTATTTGTTCCACGTAATAAATCAAAAAACTGGATGTCCTGGCGAGAGATGCATCGAGGCTTTCATAACGTAGAATCAACAGAGTCAAAAAATGCAATTAGACGTTTGCCATTCCCCCACATTCGCCTCATCGAAATCCGAGAGGCCTGAAACGGTTGCGTCAGAGGCGGAAACGGCGCGGGAGCAGAAGCATGAAGGGCGATAACGTTGTAGAAAATACATTCCACGAAAAGAGCTGGCCCTGAAGTGTGTAGTCAATACTGCAGCGAAACGATGCCTACCGCAGCACTGTTTCCCCCTTATCCAACTGATCCCCCCCCCCTCCCTTCCCCCCTCCCGAAGCTTCCGCCCCTGAATGAAAGAGAAACCGAGAAAGAGAGAAAGACGAGATTTGCGTGAATCCTGAATCCCGGTAATAATTGCCGAAGGGTAGGGGAAATGCAGAGAAAGGGTTCGTCTGATGAAAATTTTCGGGCTGAAAATGCAAACGTTCCCGTAATATACGAGAAGGAAGAAATGGAAAAAGATGTCTGCGGCTGGGTGGGGGGGGAGGGGAGGGCAAATAATATCTTTACATTGATTCAATCGATAATTGAAGTGGTAATATCTTCGAGATATTGTATTAATAAGATGGATGATCGTCGTTACGGTTTCAATGAGGAATTACGGAATTTTTGTTGTAATATTCGGGGAATATTGGGTTAAGGTTGAACAAATAGAGGCAAATGAAAGGGAGAATTTCATTAATGCACGGGAGCAGGTGTTTCTTCGACGAAAACAAACCCTAGGAAATTCTCTGACGATTTTTACAAATCGATGCATGATCTTTGATATACGTATACGGATACAATTTTAGTTTATTGCCATCGTGATTAAGATAAATGTCTCAATGGTTTGGGATTTTAACTAAACATGTGTTAGCAGTGGATACTATTCGATATTTGAAAAAATAAAAAACAATAGTTAATTTATAAATTGTACAAATGTAGAGTAGAACGTACAGATCTCGATTTCTAAAATTTATAAAATTAATTTATATTAAAACACACTTAAATTTATTCGTAAAGAAGAATATTAGCAAATAAAAAATATGTGTCAACTTTCATCGAATCCATATAATCTGTTGCTCTTAAAATTTTCTTAAAAAAAAAAAATTAATAGATCAAAAAAGTGGATTGGGTTCATCGATTTGTCAAATCGTTTCGAACATTAGAAACGTTTTAAGAACGTTATAAAAGTATCGTTCTCGTCGCAAGTACAATTCAAGCAAATTGAACAAGGTTGAAGGGTTGCACGTGCACAAGTTGTTGACACGTGCCGATCTGCCTATCGATGCGCGTATTTTACGACTATTTGCTGGTTCATGAAGGCGTGAAGCGCGAGAATCGGTGCCACGAGGACGCGGGAAAACGGTGGCGAAATCGAGCGTAGAAGCGAGACGCGCCATGACGAAATTCGTGCGATCCACAAACCCGAGAATTTTCACGGGAATTCGAAGAGTGGGGGGAACAAGGAGCAAACAGCCCTCAGCTGTAGGATTTCGTTCTCTTAGACGACGAGTTGTACTACTGTTTGATGTCTTCCCCGTGTTGATCTTACATTTTAAACACAATTTACCATGTCTGCTCCTATATCTTCTCAATTTATCTTTGAATTTGTAAAATAATTTCTTATATATCGTATCGATTATGATAATGAAAAATTGCTTTGAATGCATCATTGAATGCATCTATGATAATACTTTTAATGTAATAAATGTTTAATTTATGATGATTATTTTTTTTTAATTTTGACCTAATTTTTGTATTTTCGTTAGTTCTCTTAATTTTTCTGGAATTTCTAAATAGAAATGCTTATGCATGTTTATCGCTCTTATCGAAATAATTAAATATAGAAGAGAGAATAATTAATTAATTTGATTTTATATATTTCTCAACAAACTTTTTTAAATTAAAGAATAAACTGAAAAAATCGTAATAATGTTTTTTGTTTTCCAAATTATTTTAATTTATTAAAATGCAATCAAATAAAGGAAAAAAAATATATGAAGAAAGTATTTTTATGAAATTTTTATTTGACGAAAAATGAAACGAAATATAATCATCGAAAGCAATATGCAATATATTTTTCAATAAATACGTAGCAATTTTAGCAAATAAAAAAAAATTTATCATAAAATCAACGTTTAATACTATAATTTACATCATTTATATAGTATATTTAATCGTAATATTAAAAAATGAACAAATATTTCTCATACAACAATAAACAACAAAAATCTATCTGAAAAGTCACACATAAAAAAATATTTCTCTTTGGAACAAAACATGAAAAAAATAACTTCGTGCAAAAGAAAACAATCATTATTTATTGCGACATATTCTATCAAAAATTGGAAGAAAGCAAGTAAAACGATTCCTGAAGTAACAGTTTCTCTTTTTTCCTGTAAAATAAATGCGCGGCAATACGTATCTAGGACGAAAGTCATTGACAAGATAGCCTTTCAAGGCAAAATACATAACAACAGTTGGTCGAGTTTTTGGGGATCGAGAGAGTCGTAATAATCGTAAACAGATGGAATAAATAGAATGCGTGCGCCTTTTCGTTTTGGAATCGCGAGTTAAACGTGATTTTTCATCAGGCACCGTTACTCGTACTGCACATGCATGCAGGAAAGGTGCACGTAGCACGTGCATGCGCTGCATAAGATTATAGAGGAAACGAGTGGTGTACGAGTACCGTAAATGTACATAACGGTGACACGGCGTGAAACGCGCATGAGACTATTCGTTATACCGAAATGAACAGTTAATGGGAATGCGCGGAGTGGAACCTTTGCTCCTGGCGAAGCGGGAAAATAAAGAAATTGACGGTGGAATAATTTGGATACAAAAAGCTTGCAATGTGGAAAATTAAAATTGTATGAGAAATCTCATTCTCTCGTGGAAAATTATAAAAAAGAGAATCAAACTTTAATTAGATTTTTAAAGAAGATGTGAATAAAATTTTAACGATTGAAGTTAGGAATAAAGTTACTTCGTTAATTTATTATTCAAAACAATTTATTATTCGAATACGAAACGCAGATAATTATGGCGCCAAATGTTCGAGGTTATATAAAGAATAAAATTTTGAATAACTTTACTCGAAATTTTAAATGATTTTCAATGGATTAGTAAAACTCTGACTTTTACAAAGTCTCTTAAACGTTGATAGAAAAATAAGAACGATCATTTTTACTTTTGTAAAATTGAGTTTAAATGTAAGATAAAGAGGATAAAGATCATATGGTAATTCTTTTCTAACATTTCAACAGGTTTACTGATTAAATAAAACATTTTTGCAACAATTAATAACAAAAATCTAAAATGAATAACACAAGTGCACAATTTATATCCACGTATCACTCACACAAACCATCCAAGTATTATAATCAAGCTAATTTCCAATTCCTGATCCAATTTCCTTCATATTCTTGTAGCCGATCACGATCGATATGGATCACCACCAACTACACCGATTCTAATTCACGAAAATCCGAACAAAGCAGCCATACATAAGTACGCATATACATTCGAAAATATTCGAAATATTCGTTCATTACAGAATGTATATAATTGATTTAAATTACAAAAACGATTCGAAAATAATTCTAACCATTACACATCTTAAATACTATATCATCAAATTAATCATTAATTATGATATAAAATGGATAAAATAACAGAATATTATTAAAATATGATACGCTATCGACGCAAATGTCGCAGAAAAATTGGTCCATCCAGTATGGAGCACCATACTCTCGCAGATGTTATTATTGGAGCCAGCCAAACGTTAACATAATTCATTATATAAAACTAACACGTTAATTTCAACACCGTATAATTCTCGTACCGTCTAACATTCTCGGTTTATACGCGTACAATTCGATCATCGATGGGTTTTCTCTGTCGATCGAAAGAGAATACATCTGTCCTAAGATCCTCCCAAGAACCAAGAAGAAGAAGAAGAATGGAGCGATCTCGAGGAAAATTTCGGCAATTTGAAAAAGAAAAACGCGGGAAGCAATGTGAACAACAGATGAACACGGTTGGTACCTGGCGGATGAAGCCACCATGAATTGACCAGGGATGGTTGTTGGTTGCCGTGGCCCTCGCCGACAGGGGCGTACATCCTCCTCCGACTACGTCACGCCCGTCACTGCCGCCCCGTGCGGCTGCACCCTCGACTGCCTTCAACCCATAACCCACCGCTCCTCCCGGGATTCCTGTCACTTCCCCTTCCTCCGCGTACGCAAGAGGGTTGCAAGGTTACCGATTCCCCCCTTTCCCCACCGCGCACCCCCTCTCTCTCATCCACCCCCGCCTCGGCTGCCATCCCACCCCCGCGGCCACCTCGAGCGGCTCGCGTTCAAGGTGGAGGAACAACCGCCTCCAACCTCGAGCGACGCACAACCACCCCCGGAGTCAGTTTTCCTACGCAAGCAGCAACCGGCCAGCCACAGCCATCACTTTCGCTAGAAAATCCTCGGCCCGTTACGAGGGCGGCCAGGGCTGACGTTGCAAAGGGCGAGCGTGTCCAACTTTTCCTTCCTTTTTTTTTTCTTCTTCTTCTCCTCGTTCTTTTCTCTCTCTCTCTCTGTTTCTTTCTCCCTTTTTACGTGTGAGAGTACCGTCGTTCGAACGTGGTCAGGCGAACTCGTTACGAGCGCCGTTCACGAATGGCGAACCGACCGGTCAAAGGCGAGCTCTTTCCCTGAATCGATAAGATAATTTGGCCAGCGCGTAAGAGGAAAAGAGGATGGAACGAAATGGCGACGCGTCGAATCGACGAAATACACACCGTTGCTATGCAATAGACGATGCTTTACATTTGTCGACGTATATATACGATTTTGGAGAATTTATAAGTTGTGTGTTCCTAGGTTTCGTTTCGATATTCCATTCGGATCCACGAACGAAAAATACATGCGTTTGATCGCGGATTGGATTGGTTTTGAGAATAAGGATCATCGATCTAGATTGAAATTTCGATCAACAGATGCGGGGAAGCGGTTCCCTTCGAGGTATCGAAGCGGAAAGGTGTTGGGAATCTGCTTAAATTGCTTGTAATGTATAAGATAAGCTCATAGGTATTTTTCAATCGTTTCAACTATGAAGATTGGTGCATTGGAGATTCGTACGCCAAGCGCTTTCTGTTAGTCGGATTAACCAGGTGATTCCAGAAGGAACATTTGTTTCACGCGTCGACAGTTTCTGTCATACACACATTAATTATCCTTATGTGTCTTCTGTGTGCATCTCCATTGTTCAAAATAAAAAAAAAGGGAAATTAAAGATTTCCTAACTCGTCATATTCTTTTGTGATATTCTGTAAAATATACAAATTACAAAAGAATCAAAATCTTAAATTATTAATTATTTAAATTATAAAGTATAATTTTACGAAATTAAAGATTTCCTAATTCGTCATATTCTTTTGTGATATTCTGTAAAATATACAAATTATAAAAGAATCAAAATTATTATATAAATCTTAAATTATTAATTATTTAAATTATAAAGTATAATTTTACGATTTTACGAAATTAAAGATTTCCTAACTCGTCATATTCTTTTGTAATATTCTA
Organism: Apis laboriosa; assembly: GCF_014066325.1. NCBI lineage: Eukaryota > Metazoa > Arthropoda > Insecta > Hymenoptera > Apidae > Apis > Apis laboriosa. The sequence continues at coordinate 1,083,130 of NW_025222966.1, read as the reverse complement.
TATAATATAAAAGAATCAAAATTATTATATAAATTTTAAATTATTAATTATTTAAATTATAAAGTATAATTTTACGATTTCACGAAATTAAAGATTTCCTAATTCGTCATATTCTTTTGTGATATTCTATATAATATACAAATTACAAAAGAATCAAAATTATTATATAAATCTTAAATTATTAATTATTTAAATTATAAAGTATAATTTTATGATTTCACGAAATTAAAGATTTCTTAACTCGTCATATTCTTTTGTGATATTCTGTAAAATATACAAATTACAAAAGAATCAAAATCTTAAATTATTAATTATTTATTTAAATTATAAAGTATAATTTTACGAAATTAAAGATTTCCTAATTCGTTATATTCTTTTGTGATATTCTGTAAAATATACAAATTACAAAAGAATCAAAATCTTAAATTATTAATTATTTAAATTATAAAGTATAATTTTACGAAATTAAAGATTTCCTAATTCGTCATATTCTTTTGTGATATTCTGTAAAATATACAAATTACAAAAAAATCAAAATTTTAAATTATTAATTATTTATTTAAATTATAAAGTATAATTTTAGGATTTCACGAAATTAAAGATTTCCTAATTCGTCATATTCTTTTGTGATATTCTGTAAAATATACAAATTACAAAAAAATCAAAATCTTAAATTATTAATTATTTATTTAAATCATAAAGTATAATTTTACGAAATTAAAGATTTCCTAAATTCGTCATATTCTTTTGTGATATTCTATATAATATAAAAGAATCAAAATTATTATATAAATTTTAAATTATTAATTATTTAAATTATAAAGTATAATTTTACGATTTCACGAAGAATAAGATAAATCTTAAACTCCATTTCTTTAGTTTATAATTCATTAGTTTATAAAAATTTAATTTTCCAATCGTATAAAAATGTATTATCCACGAAAAAAAAAAAAATAAATTATATCTGACATCAGAAATACGATAATAAACTTTTGGACGAATAAATGAATCATTCGTTCAACGATTCATCGTAATTTTATTAAATATCTTTTTTTATAAAACTATAAACATCCCAATGCATTAAACGTAAACGAGAACGAAATCAACCCAAAAATCATATCGATACAACCCAACCCCCTCGATTCATTCTCCAAAAAATAAAAATTCAACAGAACAGCCATATGAAACGCGACGCATCGCGATCCCCTACTTCGCTCCCCCTCCTCCTCCCCCCCCCCCTCCCCACACAACTCGCATAGCTGGAATCGTTCGATAATTAAGGTAATGTTTCGCATACCGCGATCCCCCCTCCCCGTTATATATTTTTCATTCCTGGCCAAGAACGGACACGGATGCACCTGTCCGTACACCGAAGCGAAAACACGGGGAGAAAATTTTTCGAAGCAGCTTACCGAAATTCCTCGCGCCCTGCCTACCTACGTTCCTGAAGGTAGAGCAGCGGCGAGTTTGGAGGGGAGAACAACCTTGCAAGCTCTCACACCCTCCCTCGATATGCGTGGAGCTGCGTCGGTGGTAGGATCTGAAATTTTGGGAGGTTCGAGGAGTGTACGGAGGGCGGGGGTGGGGAGGGGGGGGGTGGGGGTTGAAGGGCGAAAAACCGGGAGGGAGCCAGGGAGGGACGAGAGGGGTGATGTCCTCGGGGGCGGTGGGGGGCGGTCTGAAGGGAGCCAGGCAACCTGCACCCGGCAACAGCCCCCGACCTCGGAAGAACTAATCATTAACCTCCTTTCACCCTCCCAAACACCGCTCTAACTCGACCACCTTCGCTTCACTTTCACCTGTGCCCTCTACTCTCCACTTCTCCCTCCCTCCCTCCCTCCCTCTCTCTCTCTCTCTCTCGCTCTCTCTCCTTCGTCTAACCCATTCACCCTCCCTTCCCCCGAGCTTTCTTCGTTTCTCAAATACGCTTCGCGCGCGTATTACGATTACACGCGCTCGCTTTCACCGCTTTTTTCACGGCCCTCTGCTTCGATCTCCTTCCGAACGACTTTCCATCCACTTTTCCCTTTTCTTGTTGCTGGATGCAACTTTTAACAGCTTCCTTCTTGCACTTTCGATGATTTCACGTTGAAAGATAATTACTTTTTCTAAGTCTGTTTGTTTTTTTTTTTTAAAGTAGAAAGTTGAAAGGAGTTGATTGCATGTTGGGAACGGTGAAAGAAGAAGATTAGATGTAACGTGAAATGGGCGAAGCTAGTTCGTAAACTAGTTTCGTCTAAGGAGATTCGCGCCAACCGTTGTGAGGTTGGCGTAGTAACCCTGTTGCTGGTCTTCCGTGCATATANTATATATATATATATGTGTATATACTCGCGTTAAAGGTTGCACCCTGTGCAACCCTCCGAACTTGAAGGCTGCGGTACACAGATAAACGCGAGGAGATAGATCAATAAATACGCGGGATACGTTGTTACACGTGCGTTATTATGCGTTTTGCGATGCATTCAATTGCAGGAAACGAATGAAGAGAAAAAAATCTTGTCAATCAATTCTTTTTTTATATCATGTTTTAGATTGTTACTACATATTAGATAAATCAATTTTTATCATTTGATACATAATTCCAACAAATAGATAATTTTTAATTTCAATCATTGGTGAATTTGCCTTTTTTGCTTTATTTTAAATAATTTTTTCTATGAATTAACATTTTTTTACATTTTTTATTAATTCTTAAAAATTGTCATCGAAAAAAGTTCTATGAAAATATTTGCTTGGAATTAAATTTCACTTATGATAACCTTTAAAGGTTAATTGAAAAAAATAATTAGGTACATAAATTCAAACATAAAATCAAATATGCTGTGTAATAATTGTATTAAATAAATAACATTAAATGATTTAATCGATTTGTGTACGTACAGAATGTATCATGTTATATATAAATTATGCTAAAAAATAAATTGTGTTTTTTTATATAAATATTAACATAAATAACATATTAACATAAATAAAAAATTTTCTATATAACAATTATTGAGAAAAATATATTATATGTATGTAGAAGAATGAATTAGAGAGAAAAATAAAGTGAGCATTAAACAATTTCTCGATTAAATAATTCACTATTCGTACGAAATGACTGTCCTGTGAACAGGTATTCATATATTTTTAATCGATGTAACCGACTAATGTCGACGTTGAATCTACAATCCAAGCATAGGGTCGAAGTCACTCTATTTTGTCAAAGTACACAGCGATTGCTGTTTATCCACTTCTGTATCTTGATTTACGTGTATAGTTTCAAGTCGATAAGATCTACCGTATAACAGGAGGGTAGTATAGTAAGACACGAGAAGGGCAAGTGATGTGTAAAATCGATCAATGATATTGATGAAATCGTGGAAATTGTCCAACATGAATAGCTGATTTCATCTTAAAGATATGAATTTTGATCAAAATTATAGCGATTTGTTTAGTTTTAAAATCGAAAATTTTCTATATTATTCTATATGATTAAGTATAAACATAATTTTGAAAAAAATATTATATAAATTTTTATGTTATATTCGAAAAATTAAAATATTTTTTTATGTGAAAATAAATTTGAAAATTTATATAATTATAAAACAGATTTATTGAATTAAAAATTAATGATACAATATTATATTATTTTTAGATTAATACTAATTTAAAAATGCTAATTTACACATTAATTTTTTACATATATATGCATAATTAATTATTATGAAACTGTATTAAACAAAAAACATATTTTCATTGTTAATTTTTATAAAATCTTAAAAATCTATGACTTTCAAATCGAATAATTATTAACTCGAAAAAAAGACATCAAATTTCTTTCGATAAAGCGATATATCGAATCCGTCCAAAAAAGAAAATTCTTCTTAAAAATACGAAAAAAAAAAAAGAAGAAACGCGGTGAATTGCATCCCTTAAGAGGAAATAACATAAAGGAGGTACAGGAAAACAGAAGCTGTACGTCCAGAAGCGGGCGCTTTCGTGCGAAGGTCGAGTCGTCAGTGGTTAGAGAGAAGGGTGTGCGCGGGGTAGCCGAAAAAGGGAGGAAGAGGGGCAAGATGCAACGCACATCTATTGATTCTCCTTCAGCGTGAAGGCCCGCGTGTCCCACTCACTTTCGGAAGCGCGCACGCACGCACGCACTCGCGCGTTTTCCCCGGCCGGCAGTACATGGACACGTGGCTTGTTGCGTGGCGTACTTACGTGTGCATACACACGCACAACCGAGTGCGTCCCGATAGTTGAATGCAGGGCACAAAACGGCCTCTCTCCTTCATTCTTTCTTTCCCCTCCCTTTCCCTTTTCTCCCGTACTTAGCTTAAAGAAGGAAGGAAAGGAAAAGAAAAAAAAAAAAAAAAGAAAAAAAAGAGGGGGGAACTGGATTTTGCAACCTCCCTTCCGTGCATTCCTACTATGAATTTCCTTGGCCGGCTGCATAAAGAATTAGAATGCCAGAACGCGCACACCGGCAGTTTATATAAAGGTATAGGATAAAAAAAAAAGGAGGCATAGGGGTGAGGGACGTCATGTCCTAAATGCTCAACGCGGCTTTGCACTTGCAACTATGCTTCACGATGTTGCGTATTCAAAATCTTGGAGGGTAAGCATCGGCTTTGCAAACAATAAACCAGATCGACACAGAGAGACACCGCTTTTCGAGGTTGAATAACAAAGTGCACGGAACTGGCGAGCAAGAACAACTTTATTGCCTTTGTTGGTTGAACCAGGTTGTCCTATGTCATCGAGATGGGTAATTAACTGAGGCAACGAAAAATACGGCTCTTTCGAAGACATTGAGTATGAACAAATAAGTACTTTAATGTGCGTAGGAAGAGAGACAAGTGAATCTTATGTAATAGTATATAAAATATCGATAATTGTTGGTCTAATTCGAAATGAAATTATATAGTCGTATCATATAGTTGAAAAGAAATCGAAAGTGGAAATTTAGATATTTCTATAGAAAATAATTTGAGATTGAAAAATTATATAAGTATAATATTATATGAATTATTATGCAAATTATTATGCAAAGAAAAAATAAGATTTAATTTAATGATATATATTTAAAATAATTTCTCTGTAAATATATTTAATAATGTAATATTTTTTACTAATTGTAAATAATATCTAAATTCTTGCTCTGAATCCCAAATACTAAATTCCAAATATAATATAGATTTCAATTTCAAGTTATTAATCAAATTAATCTTATTGATCAAGTTAAATCAATTATTATGTGTATCAATTATTTATATTAATAAAAAATAGATACGCGTAAATATATGATAGGATAGCAAATCAATTTTAATATGCAGAAACAATCTTAGAATAATAACGTTTCGATCTTATATTTGTTTACATGAATCGAAAGGTACAGAAATGGTGTCGCAAAAACTATGAGATTCCTATTCGAACCGTTAGCAGGATGCAAAGTATGATTCGAATGTACAAGAGTCATCGTACTCAGTGGAACCAAACATGCAGAAACACAAACATATGTCACCGTTAAGGTTACGAAAACAATTGTTCTAGGTTGTCGTAAGGGTCAATTTGTGCGATGAGAAATTGTATATTGAAATCCATTCAAGCAACGATTGGTTATCGAATACGTTGTAAAATATTCAAGGAAAATCTCATTATTTTATTATAATGTCACTTAAATTTTAAATATGTTTGTGTGATAATTAAAATATAATTTTTTATTCTAAAATATTGTTACATATAAATTTTAATATTATGATATGTAATAATTATATTATATTCTCATATAACATTAAAAAGAATTATAAAAATATATATATTTTATAAAAATAAATAATATAATAATAAATAATATAAATTTTTGTATTACATTATTATAAATAAATACATGAAAATTAAAAAATTTTATTGTAAAAATTTAAATTATATTTATATTTTACATGTTTTTCTTTATTCATATTCTTTTTTATAATCATTTTAAATTTTTATGATGATAACTCATATCATGATATATCATGATATGAAAATTAATAATAACAAGCATATATTAAAATAATAATATAGAAAAAAAATAAGATTTATAAGTGAAATTATAAGGTATTGAATATATGTATCAAATAAAAACTTACGAAAATCGGTTTTCCACGCATCCGTTTCCCGCCTTTCTGCTTTTCGTATTCTTCCTTTTCTTAACTTTCCAAATTTTCTTTTAATTTGAGATGTTAAAAATTATTCTAACCCTTTCGCGACATATCATTAAATGCCGGTACCATGCGAGAAAAAAATTCATTTTTAACAAAACATTTTCATTCTTATTTTAAATACTAGGTCACCGAAATCACTTGTTGTAGGATTAGGGATTTTTGGATCATCATATACAAGAGTGGCGAGAAGATGACAATGTATGTAAAAGAACCGATTTTCGCGAAAAACTCTTAACTCTTTCGTCCGTACGCTGCCAGCAGCGAAGGCAACTGAAAACAGAGAATCGGCAGCCAGATTGTCGGTCACATAGACGTCCTTATCACGCATTGAAAATGAAAATTTGGTCCGGAATTAGTGGCGCCGTCTCGCGGAAGCGGGAAAATTTATTTGATTTTTAAGATCTTTATAATAAGAAATGCTTCCTTTATTATAGAATTTAAGTACGCTTTCTATTTATAAATGATTATCTTATAATTATAGTAGAACGAATTATTGAAAAATATGTGATTGTATTGAATATTTTATCTAATTAAAAAAGATAAAAATATGTTTTTACGATATAAAAATAAAATAATTATAAAATAGTTTAAATTATAATAGTATTGATAAAATTAATGAAATTTAATTATAAATAAAAAAATAGAAAAACTATTATATAAATTAACTTAAATTTTTTATTTATATTTCATTTATTTCAACATAGTAATAGTTCTAGGAAAAAATTTACAAATAAAAATCGAATTTTGTAAAACAATTTGATATAAATTACATTTATCATTTCACTACATATTTTAATATATTAACCAATAACTACTGTACTATCATCGATAAAGTTATAAGGTGGTATTTCCAAATTTAATGGAGCTGGTCCTTTTCTAATCCTGCCACTGGCATCATAATGAGATCCATGGCAAGGACAATAATAACCACCAAAATCACCTGCATTTGCAATTGGAACACATCCTAAATGTGTACATACACCCAAAACAATCAGCCATTGTGGCTGCTTTACACGATCTAAATCTACTTCTGGATCTCTAAGAGTCTTAATATCAACTCCTGCCTCTTTTTCAATTTCTTTTTTTGTCCTATTATCATATAAAAAAAAAAATTTATATTTAATTCAGTTAAATATTATTTAAAAAATGATACAAAAAATAATCAGTAATATTTACCTGTGTCGTACAAATATAGGTTTTCCTCGCCATTTAAAGACAGCACTTTTTCCTTCAGGAATAGCATCAAGTTTTATTTCAATTTTTGCTAATGCAAGTACATCAGCTGAAGCACTAAATGTAGCTACTAAGTCATATATGGCTGATTTTGCTATATAAGCACCAGTAACTCCAGTTGCTATATAATAATATCAAAATTTATATTTCTATGTAATTTTATTCTGTAAAATTGAAATAAAATAAAAAGAATTAAAAGATTTATTTACCAGCTGTCATAAGATATGCAAATGATTTGCGGTTACTTGAATTTTCTTTACTTTTACTTTTTGGATCTTGTACAGCTTCATGACGATAATCACTAAAATCTGGCCATTGAATATCAGAATGTGCTAACCTCCTCTGCGTTGCTAATAAACTGGCTGCAATAATTAATTCGATCAAATCTTTGCTTTCAAATTAATATATACTGTACTATATGAAATAAGATAATAGAAATAATTAAGTTTATATATATAATTTAGTTAATATGTATATATATATATATAAGTTTATAAATATTTTTTTTTAGTTTCTAAACGCAAAAAGATTTATGCAATATTTAGAAACTCAATTGGTATAACAGTAATCTAATCTAGCAGTAAGTATGCAAGTACTGAATACAGCATATGATTATATAATCGAAATATAAAATGAATTTTGATGAAATAAATACAAAAGTTAATAAAATAACTTTGAATTAAAAGTTTCGAACCTCCAATTCCTGAACTCACTCGTAGAGCTCCTGTAATAAGAGATTCATGCAAACTTTGAACGAGAATTCGCTTGACGTCAGATTTAGTAATAATTTTTGTTTTTTCTACAATACCCCTTCCGGTTACTGGTTGCATTCCATTTGAAATGACAGATGTCGATTTTAAAAGTGGTAAGAAATTTGTCGATTTTGCAACAACGTTCATTTTTCTTAATTATTCACGTCGAAACAACTTCATCGAATACCAACTAAAAGTCGAAGACTTGTACTGTCAGATGTCTCTGCAAAGCAACCTTCATGTAAATTATATACAGATGTCGCGTAATAACGTATTGAATATAGCTTATTTAGATAATGAATAATAATAATATTTTCAAATAATAAATAATAATAATATTTTCTGAAATATAAAAGTTTCAAATATTACTTTTATAATCGAATATGAGAAACAATTATAATTATCACATTTTTATAAGAAAATTCTAGATATTATTCTTAATAATTATTTATAAATATTTTTAATATTTATGAATTTAATCTATATTCTTTGTAAAAAATTAAAATCCTAAATTATTATTTAAACAAAAATTACTTTAAACGATAAAAATTTATATGAATATTTATATATATATAAATATATTTAGATAAATGTTTATGATAAATTAAATAAATTTTTAAAAAACAAATTATATTAATGAAGAAATTATTAAAATATTATGTAATAATATTATGTATAATATATAATGTATAATTACAAAATTATTATATTGTATAATATATTTCACAAAAAATTACAATAAATAATTAATATAAACAAAAAATAACTCTATGTCATATATTTTAGTACTATACTAGTCTTATAATAATTATAATATTGATTCATTGTATAATAATGATTCATATTATAATAAATAAACATTTATTATAATAAATATTTAAATTGAGATAAGAGTCTTAACTATTATCAAATTTATTTTTACTTGATTTACTGATACTAAAATACTATTAAGATATCTACTAATAAAATAGGTTTAAACTAATAATTTTTGGACAATTTTATTTTGAACAATTAAAAAATGTTTTTAAAAATTCTTATAAATATAAATAAAATTTTGTATGTTTATGATTTATTGTATTTAAATTTATTATTATATTTCGTTTTTTTATAGTATTTTACGTTAAAATATGTGTATAAAATAAGATATATTAAACATTATTATAAATATTCTAATATTTTTACAATTGATATTTCAGAACATAAAAAAAAATCAAATATAAGATGTTAAATCTATTCTATTATTTCGTCTATGGTAATAGTATATTATTATGTTATATTGTTATTCGATATTCTTGTCGTTGTATATAAGTTATATTGTATTTTTCTAAACATTTTTAGAAAATATTAATAATTATAAATAGAAATTAAAAATATAATATATATTGAATATAATTATATGTATATGAAATATGTATTGAACTATATAATTTGACAGCACTAATCTTTATTCTAATTTAAATAGTTGTTGTCAATATTTATTGTAATTTGTCTAAAAATGGTAAGTAAATAATATTTTATAATAGAAAATAAATCATTTTTATTATTAAAAACTAAAATATTAATTTTACATTGAAATATTATTTGTATGAAGTATTTATATAATTTTGAAGGTTATGTTTTGAAATACATAAATATTCTTTACTTTAAATTATTAATATTTTTTAAAATGTTATATATATAATATAATATAATATATATAATATATTATATTATATAATATAATATATATAATATAATATAATATAATATAATATATACATATATATAATATATATATATTTTTTAGACGAATACATTACAAAATTGGAGTCCATTTGCCAAAGAATATGATCCTTTAAAAGCAGGTAGTATTGATGGTACAGATACAGAACCACATGATAAAGCTATTAGCCGTGCGATACAAGCGCATTATGAATCTCCTCATGGCTTAAAATCAAAACCAGAAAGAACATTATTCGTTGCTAGATTTGGTCCAAAAATTACAAAACATGATTTAAAAGAGGTATAATAATAATTTTTTATATTAATAATAATTTTTATTAATATAACAAATATATAATTTAAATATAATTTTAAACATTGATTTAGTTTTTCTCTAAATATGGAGAGGTCATATCGGCAAAAGTTATAGTTGATATTGTAACTGGATTATCTCAAGGCTACGGATTTGTAGAAATGAGAAGCGAAGATGAAGCTAGAAGAGTACTTAGACGTTGTGTTGATGCTACATTAAAAGGTTATCAAATTTTTATAGATTATGAGTGTGGACGCACTTTGAAAGGATGGAAACCAAGAAGACTTGGTAATTAATCATATTGTATTTATTTGTAACCTTGTATTATAAATATATATGTTATAAATAAGTGTTAGTTAATTAAATTTAAAATTTTTAAAAATTTAATTAAATATAATTAAATATATAATCTTATAGGTGGTGGTTTTGGTGGTAAAAAGGAATCGGGTCAACTTAGATTTGGTGGAAGAGATAGACCTTTCAAAAAACCAATTGTACCTAATATAATAAGGTCTCATCATCATCATCAAGAACATACACATCATCATACACATCATCAATATCATCACCATCATCATTATCATCATCATCATCGTCATTAAAATTTTATATTTTAATCTTATTTTTGTAAGTTTCATTTTATATCTAAAAATCATAAATGAAACATTAAAAATATTATCATGTAATATTTTACTGCTTATTGAAAGATTTTTCCGTAAATTTTGCAATTTTGACTTGTATCCAATATAAATATTTAAGATCTATGTATTTTATAAAGTATATAAAGTATATATTTTATAAAGACATTAGGAACAATACAATTTTAATGTATTATGAAACAATTTACTATTATTCAATATTTGTTTTCAAAATATTTTATATAACAATTCTTGTAAAAATGTTTTTAATTTGTAAATATTATAAATATACAAATTTTATTTATAAATAAAAAATTAAGAAATAAGAAAATTTAATGAAACATGTTTTTAATACTTTCTCAATAAAATCTATTTTATGAAATAATATAAATTTCAAAAATAATATTTTCGAATTTCAGTAGAACACTTTTTTTTTATTACATGTTTACTACATTTACATTTTTATAAAACATGATTTCTAAACTTTAAAATTATTTGAAATTTTTTTAACATTGCATAAATTGTAGTGGATGCCAAAATTCTTTGTGAATTATGTTACATTCACTTTCGAAAACAACATAATACATTTAAAACAGAAAAACATTTTAAAATAAATCAGAAACGTTAAAAAAAAACAATGATAATTTTATATAAAATAAAAAATAATCTATTTCAATTTTAGTAAAAATTATCAAATTATCAATTATCACATAATTCTCTATTCTTACAAGATCATTTATCAAAATATCTATAAAAGAATAAACAAAAGTCAAATAATTTGATTCTAATAAAATTCATCGTTTAATTTTATGTTTAAATTATTAACGTCGAATCAATTTAATCGATAAAATTACGAGAATTTAATTTAATAGTTTTATTGGAAAAAAATTGAAACATCTTATGATTAATAATGTTCAGTATGTTAGCAAATACGTACATAAATCACAACGAATTTATGAATGAATGAAATTAATTTTTGAATGAAATTAAATCTATTTTAAATTTATTATGGAACTTTCATTATTGAATCGGATAAAAAATTTTTTTTTTTATTTGAAAATGAAATATAATAATAAAATAATATTATTCAAACTTTTCAATTACTGGAAATTTATATTTTCATGATGTATATTCAGAATGCCGTATTAAAATTTCGACAGAGCTTAAATTCTTCGAATTGAGCGGGCGTACGAAAGATTAAGAGACATCGTACGCACAATTTATCAGCAACGATCATCAACAGAACGACTAAGCCAAGGGATTCAAGCTTTCTGGCGCGGTGTGAAGCGATGTCGTTAGCGTCGTGGAACTTTATACCCGAGCGTTGTAGCACCCTCTCCCTAGCATGGCCCCCTCCATATATGGAGCCACATCGTGGTTCGACGTCGGCCACGCGGACGAAGTTTAAGCCTCCAGGCTGACTCTGATAAGGTAGCCTCTTTCCTCGATTCTTCTCACTCTGTCTCCTCTACCATCGCCAAGGTCTCAGAGGGGCAACCCACATTCGTTTATCGCGACTCCTATTTCGTCTGCTCGGCCGCTGCTCTCGTTTGCACAACATAGCATTTGCTGCGTCCCTAATGCTTTTTTTATTCACGGACACAGCTGCCGGAGTAGTAACTCGTACGCGATCATTGCTAGAGCCGAATATACAAGATATTGTGTAGATTTTGCGAGCAGTTTTTTCTTTTAATTGACTATTTATATTATTTGAATTTTATATTATTAATTTATTATTACATCAATGTATTTGAATATATATTGTATTATTGTAGCCATATTAATTTGTTCACCATAGTAATTATTAGTTTTGAAACAAGTAAAAGATTTAATTAACATTTCATCAGAAAATGATTTTAAATATTATAGAAATTTTTTATACATTCTTTTGAAATATTTATATGTATATATTTTTTTACTCATTCTATATTTATCATATCTCTTTTTTATTTCTTTAATATTACAAAATTCTATTTTATTTGTATTTCGTTTGATAATATATAGATAATTTTATTAAAATTTTATATTATATCAAAAAGCATATATAATCATTTACAATTAACGAAACAAATTAAAAAATCATTATGAATGAAATGAAATATTCTTTGATTAAAAGATATTTTATTTATATAATATATATAATCATATATCATTGCCAGTGAATAAATTATATTTCGTATATTACTTGCGATAATGATTATATTAATTTTTAGTATTCCAAAGGTATGCGTTGAATTTAAGCGAAGGAATTGCTACAAACTTCATGTTGTTATTGCTCGAGGGTAAATACATGTATATTTAGTGACCATGTCCACGTAAACCAGTGGGCAGTAAACTTTCCACCAATGGCGAGGTTGAACATGAAACGACTACAAGACAGATATAATATAGCTGTATCAGCGTCAGAAATAACTTACTCGCAAAAAAAAATGTATCTTAAAATTTTGTTTTCATTCTAGCATATGCAGAAATAATTTTTGCTTAAAAAGGAACGAGGATCGAATCGAAATTTTCTTGAAACTTGTAATATTAGTTTTTTATTTTTATTTTATAATTCGATGTTATTTAATATCATATTGATAAAAGTTTTTTGGATTTCAACTTTGGAGAACATGGTTTTCATATTCGGTCACATTGAGACAAATTTAAAAAATAAAATATTTATAAAAGAATAAACAAAAGTCAAATAATTTGATTCTAATAAAATTCATCGTATAATTTTTAAATAATTAAAAACTTAATAACTAAAATAAAATATCATGAAGATATCTTGATCGAATTACATAAAAAATATCATCGAATGAATCAAACGCAATGCAATGACAAAAGAAACTAGATTATTAGATAGAAAAACGCGAATTTTACCATTTTCTACGATTTGAATTGCAAAAGCACGTAATATCAATTCGTAACAAGATTGTGCCCCACAATTCGTTAGTTCTGCATTAATACATACTCCGTTATAGCTCTGCATTAACACGTTTCGCACGATTGGAAAAAATAATCACATTGCGTGCAACATCGTGACAGATTTTATTAATAAGAGAGCCATATTTCTAAGTAAAATTTTATACGAATTTTTATCTCGAATATTATATTTCGTATCTTAAATTTTACTCGAGAAACCAGAATTCATATTCTGAATAACATCGACGGATATTTCGAGATGCTTTTCCTCCTGTATATATACATGTATATAAACATAGACATTTTTTAATTCGCTGTAATTTTCATTTTTTATCTTTTTCTCTCTAAATTTCTCTTCCATTCTCTTTCTCCTCTCCTCCTGCTCAAACGCACAATTACGAACTCGAGATTATCACGAACTCGCTCTAACCACTAAAATCACACCCCTGTATTTCCTTTTCTTGGCGCCTAACCATGAATGGAAATAAATGTAAAATGAAAGAAACATGGAAAGATTCGCGAGTGGTTACGGTATAACGTTCGAATAAATAGCTATTTTTAAATGACCGTGGATACTCTTGGATACTCTACTCGCTCATACTCTTTGGGAATTCAGGTAATTACCATCGAGTTAGGAAATTGTGTGCATTTGTGTTAACTCGAAACTGTGAATGGCAAATTGTGAATCTTATGATGAGTACACATGTTCGATTTAAAATATATAAATTAAATCGAATTTCAAAATGGAATAATAAGAGTATATATAACTGCTTATTCAATATTAATGTTTAGAAATATTGAATTTTAATTAATTATTGAATTATAATTAAAATAATATTAAAATAAATTTAAAATATTATATATAAATTGAATCGAATTTCAAAATGGAATAACAAGAGTATATATATCTGCTTATTCAATATTAATGTTTAGAAATACCTATTGAATTATTGAATTGTTTTAATCATATGTAATAATTTAATAATCATGTTGAAATTAATTAAGTTAATTATTATCTAGTCGTTTAATATCAATTGTTGGTAATAATTCATTAATCGTAGGTAATAATTTAATTATTCTGAGATTAATCGAAACATTAGGATGAAATCATGCAAAATTTTTAAAATCGTTACAAGAATTACAATTACTTATTCAATATTTAATATTCCAATAAAAAGTGTTAGATTAATCGTACTCTAAACTCAAACACTCGTATTCGTATAATCGAACATACGTTCCAAAACAAAATATTTAACGAAGAAGAAATGGGAAAAACCCAACCTTCTCAACCAAGAATCTCCAATTCTTAGCAAACTTAGAAACGAAAGATAAGATTAAAAGAATAACCAGGGAGTAAACAAGCTCCCTCTGGCGATCGAGGGATTTGGCTCTCCTAATCGAGATATTCAAAATTCGCCTATTCCCTCCACTCCCAAACAACCTCCATGGATGATTGCGGGGGCGGGAGGCAGGCGGCGGAAGGGGCCCACGGGAACGAGATCCACGGCACGGGCACTGTAGAAGGAGTACGAAAATAGTAGCGTGCCAGGATCGTATCACGCTCGCGGCCCACAGACGTGGATCTCCTTTCTATTAATAGCTAAATGAAAGGGAGCGATCCCGAGTCGGCCGTGTAGGCATCGTTCCGAGTCTTGGTGGTGTCCAGGCCCTGATCGCAGGACTTCAGAGCCGCTCAAGCCGTCGCGGACTCCACATTCCACCGGCAAAAGCTCTTCCGTGCGTGCCTGTTCAGAAGCATCTACTTGCTCGGCTGGTGCTCCGAGGCGAACCCTCATACACGTCATACACACGCGTCTCCCACCCACCCACATACACAACATTGCCATACACATTCACACCGCTCGAGTGTAAGTCTCTTTGATTGTTAATTCTTTTTTTTTTTCTTTTCTTTTCTTTTCTTTTATACAAATGTATATCTCCATATATATATATATATATTGTCTGTTTAACTGCTTTCGATTCAGTGATAAGTATATTATTTACGCGTTCTCGCATTTTGAATCTTGAGCCATCATCGTTGTGTTTCCATTTCTATACGATGGGAATTTTTTCGAATCAGTGATTTCGCCGTGATGGATCGTTATGCAGTGATACAACACGATTAGATACATCGGTGATGAAAAGATGAGAAAGAACATTTTCCTCGTCTTCGTTGCCGTTCCGTGGATCGATATATATCACGGGGAAGGAGGGGGATGGAAGGAGGATTTGATGGAAGATTCGAGTGTGAAAGTGAAACTGGAAGTGAAGATGGAATTCTTTGGATCTTAGGAGGAGTGGGGTGGGAATCGTATATTTTCTTTTTAGAGGGATAATCGTGAAAACTTGAGCTGGATAATATAGATAACTGTCATAACTGGTATAAATAATTAAGAAGGATAATTGATCTGTGCACATCGACTTTTAAATACTCGTTTCCAAAGAGGATTTTACGAAGAAAAGAAACCTTTGTGCAAGTGGCGTCTGACCATGCTGTGACATTATCTACTGGGGCTATAATTTGAAGATCTCGTTCGTCTTTCTCTCTCTCTTTCTCTCTCTCTCTCTCTTTCTCTGTCTCGAGTTTCTGGATTTTCGCAGTTTCCAACGGAAGGGTAATCGAACAAATTTCCGGAGGACGTCTATAACAACGTAATGGCGAACATACTCGTCTTTTCTTAGTGTGGTTGCATTCGATGGGGACAGTTATAATGTGACTGGTTAATCGTTTCGATTAAATTTAAAACGTCTCGATTGATCCGTGAATATAACTCGTAGTTTAATAAAAATATCCAAGGACATGTAAAAGGAACCGTTGAATGCGCTTGAACAACAGAGAAACCGTAAGATACATCATTTTTACAAGTTTGTAAAAAAAGATACTTATAATTTTCCACACAAAACTTTTGATTTTTTAAAATTTTTTATACGATACGAATTTTAAAGTTGAATATTTTATACAAATTTCAATGTTTCTCCACGATTTCTCGGAACTGGAAAATGTACAATTCAAAGAAAATGGAATCTGCATGGAAAAATACATCGAAAATGTAGAATCGTTGATTCGATTAAAAATATAATTCAATATACATGATCTACAATTGGCAAAATAACAAAAATATCGATCTACGCCGTTCAATATTTTTCCAGATAGATTTATCTCTCTTCGCGTCGTATTACCATTTTTGGAAATACGTGTAAACGAAAGTAAATTTTTCAATTCTTGAGATTTATAAATGAAGAGAGAAATCACTTCTCTTTCTCAACTTTACACAGGGTAAAGGAGCGCGAATAGGATCGCGTCTGATAAATCATCGCCTATAAATGTACGAGCAATATCCCATTTCAAGATTCGATTATGACGTATGTGATTATATAATATTGTTTCCACTCCCACACCTCGTGTCAGCCATCTCACTGGACGTCTGCAACACCAACCACCGTGTCGGATAATTTTTCGAAAACATTCTGAACAATTTTCTTTCAATCTTGAATCTCGTGAATTTCGATCCTTTCACGAATCGTTCGAAAAAAAAACTGTTCTGTTTCGAAACTCATGATGAAAGAATATGACGAGCGAAGGAGAGAAAAGAAAGAAAAAGGGAGAAAGAAAAACTTTATCGTGCGACTCGAAGGAAAAAAAAAGAAAAAGAAGAAGAAGAAGAAGAAGAAGAAGAAGAAAAATTGTGTTATCGAGATCGAAGTTTAATCCGTTCGTGAAAACAGGAAACGATCGTCAAGCTCGATGACGACAACGGCAACGAAGACGTTATGGAGGTGGAGGAAACCTCCATACAGAGCGAGGGGGGAAAAAAGAAAGAGAGAAAGAAGGGAGGAAAAAGGAGTAGAGAGAAAGAAAGAGAGAGAGAGAGAGAGAGAGAGAGAGAGAGAGAGAGAGAGAAGCCAATAAACGAATGACGGGAGAGAGAAAGAGAGAGAGAAAGAGTTAGAGAGAGAAGAGTAGAGTTGGTTTTCTAAAATTAGAGAGCGACGAGGAAGAGAAGGGGATGACTCCTTATAGAGCTTGCGACGTCGAGCTTGCGGCCAGGGTTAGCAAACTGGCACTCTCTTTCTCGTCTCAGAATATCAGATTACCTTTGCACCAGTGCATCGTCTCGCCCCTTCGACTTCTTCCTTTCTTTTCTAGCTTTCTCTTTCTCGTGGCGGAGCAAGGTTCGATTTATGCACCCTCCTCTCTCTCACCCTCTCACCCTCTCGCCTTCCCTCTTCCTCCTCCCTCTTTTTCACCCCTCGATTTGTTTATTTTAAAATTTTTTCTTTTTTTTGTGAGAAGTCCATTCCCAGGAAAAAAAGCGGACGATCGAATCGCGGATTTTTATCTTTTCTTTCTCTTTTCGATTTATACCGATGATTCGAGTGTATCGAGAAAAGTAGAATCGGACGAAGGGTTATTTCTCCCTCGTCGAAAGTGCGATCTCGCGAAGCTAAATTTTTCCGGGAAAAATTCAGAATATCGAGAATAAAGCGACGATCCGATCGTTCCTTTCCTCCTCTCGTGTGAAAAATATCGTAATTTGAGATTAAGCAACCGAATAAGAGATCGTGAGGATATAACGAAGACACTGCCCACTGTTAAGGATAAATTGTGTTAATCGGTGGTTTTGTTTGCGTGTTGCAGTACCGTGACCACCAGCAAACATGTCTGACGACGAGGAGCAATACTCGTAAGTATTTCAAAATTTCAGAGGAACAATCTTTCCAAGATAAATATTTCAATATTCGATATTCTCGACATTCCCTCTTCCACTTTTTTTAATTTCGTTTCTCGAGACTCGTTTCTCCTTCTCGTTCGAATCTCCTCCTTCTTTCTTCTTATATACAATTTTTTCGAAGTGAAACAATTCGAAATTTTCGATTTTGACGAGCGAATAAATCACGAGAGAGAGAGAGAGAGAGAGAGGGAGAGAGGGAGAGAAACAAGTGCGTCGAGGAGGATTGATAAGTTGAAAGTTACGTAAGAGCACGTGTATCGAGCAATGAAATATCCATGAAATCGGAAGCTCTCGAAGCGGCGGGGAATGTCGAGGATATATCTCAGTCGAGCTTGAGTATATAAATTAAGTGAATATATTACGATATATATACATATATATTTATATGGCCATCGAAGCGTCACATGTCGAAACATGTCGTCGATAGAATTCATGCTTAGTTCTTTCTTAGAGCCGATTTCCAGGATCGAGAATTCTAGTTACTATTCTCGATGCGACGATTACGGGTCAGGTTGCTACATAAGTCGAGGATTATCGAGATACCCTCCCATTCAATGTCGATCGTTGTCGATCATACAATGAACGATATTCAAGAAAAATGAATTTGAAGTCCACGTAAGATGAAGAATCTCGTCGTGATGATGATATGTGTCACTCACCCCCTTATTGTTTCATACTTGTTCTCGTCAATATCCCTTGTCTGCCCTCGACCCCCCACCCCCTCGAGTTTTATTGTTAAAAGTGAACTACCCCCCCCCCCCCCCTCGTGCCCACGTGTCTTTGTGTTCGAAGAAATCGTGAATGTTCTTTTTTTCTCTTTTTTTAATCGTGCACACCCTCCCTCGATCGAATTGCTCGCTGAAGATGTTTTCTTTTCTCTATTTCGTTTTTTCCCTTCATCGCTCGAGTTATTTTTTTTTCAATAAACGTTTCGTTTCAACAAGAATCGTTATAAAGAAAAAAAAAAAAAAAGAACGAGATCACGGTCGATCTCAAAGAGATTTTCGTTTATTTTTGAAACGAGGAAATTCAACAGATATCCTAGGGGGGGATGAATCATTGGGTTGGATCGAACGGTGGATCTATATTCAGTCGGGTGGACGGATGTGTCCAAAAATGTCATAATAAATTATCTCAGCAAATTTGTCCGTTTTCTTTGCTCAGATTGCGCCCAAATCGTAAATTTCACGAATAATAAATTATAGTATTTAACTCGATTATTTATTAACCGTTAATTTTGTCGTAATGAATGAATATCTGCAAATTTAATTCACGTTTTTTTTCCATCAAAAACGTAACAAATAATAGGCTAAGCCTATTATTTCTAATATTTGATATTTTCTGTATTTTATATATTCGTTTCACTAGATCACATCAATCAATTATATTATTTTTAGCTACAAATTTATTATTTTCATATATCAATTAATTAAATTGCATAATACATTTAAATTCGATTTAAATAGAAATAGAAAGAATACATTTTTCAACGAGTAATTCGATGCTGAAGAAATTTCACCTGCCCTTAGCCCCCCCCCCCAAGAGCCCCCCCTATTGTTGTTATTATTTTCTTTTTTAATTGTTCATTCGATAGCCCCCTTTACACAGCCCTTAACTACCCGTTAACTAACAAATACCGTTTTCCATTTTCTGTTTTACAGCAGCGAGGAGGAGGTGGTCGAGGAAACGTAAGTGTTGCTGGCAATTCCTTAATTCCACGAGATCGTTCCAAAAATACATCTAACGTCCATGTTCTCTTATTTTCTCATTCCAGGAAGTAAGTTCCAGAGGCGTGTGCGCGTTTAAGTGTCTGCTACCACCGCGCAGTCACCAAGGAATCGTAGTTGTCGTTTTATAATCTCGATTTTAGATTTTACACTCGTTTAGAGGTTAACGGTTCGAGGCGAGACTTCTTCCAATCCTGATTCGTTTCGTTCCCTGATTTTTTTTTTTTTGCCGCTTGTTACGATAAAAATTTGGTTTTTGGACAACAACTCGATTTTTTTCTTTTTCTTTTTTTTTTTTTTTTTAATTTCCAGAGAGATCGTTCTTTGCTCGATTTATAATTTCGTTCGATCGATCGAATTTTTGACATTAAATAATTTCGATTCATGGAACAATTTATTATTGAAATTGAAACTGTAAAAGCGTTATTGTTGCAAACTTATGTAATTTCGTACGATCATAGAAATACTAAATATTGCATACAAGAAACATGAACCCAGTTCGAATTATTCGAGAGACATTTTTTTTTTTTTTTTACAAAAATAGGACTAACTGTTTGGCGCGGCCATCTTGTCACCTTGAATACCGGTTTACACAACAATAAAATAGAAAACAATATTTCGTAATATATAATTCGAACGATATGTCGAAAACAAGTGATGATTCATCGCGATTATTTTATCGTAATTGCGATTCGATTCGAATCGTATTTTATCAATTACGATTTTCACGTTCGTGCCATTTTTTTTTTCTTTTTTATTCCATAATTATTAAATCGTATCAAACGATATATATTATTCGATTTCTATCAACAAATATATAATAAACGTATTATTAATCTCCAATCATAGATTTTATATACGTCTACTTCGTGAGAGAAGTAGAATGGAGAACTTTTCGAAGGCAATAGCTGTATCGAAAAATCGTGTTCGTGCCTGAGAGCGATCTCTCTCGAACTATTGTTAAAATTAGAACAGTCGTGGTTCTCCCGCAAAAATAGAGCAGCACGAATGGCGCGGTATCTTCGAACTTCGAGTCCTATATTAAATTCAACGATGTCGTTTTTTATGATGAAACGGGTCTTAAATCTACGGTCTTAAATCCACACGATCCTATCGAGATTATACTTTAGCTTAATTTCGTTCGCTTGCGAACGCACGATTCAATGTTTTCTTCCCCGTTTTTTATACCCGTAGTTTATTATCAAGTGAAACAATTTTTCGAGTGAATGTATCGAAGAGAAATATTGAATCGTTTCGAGTGAACCGACGAGAAATATCGTTGAGGAAGGAGCGCGCATTTCTTCGCCACGGGGCTGATACATATTTCTCGTCGTTTCCTCCCGTGTTTCTCTTATTTGGCAAATGAAAAGAGAGCACTGTAGAAAAGGGTGGGGATGAATAATTATGCTCGATTCTAAGATTTCGATTTTTTTTTTTTTTTTTTTTTTTTCTTTTTACATTGACTCGAGCCGGTCATCGATCATTACATTTGTTTAGATTATCAACAAACAAAATCGAATGAAAATCCTATCTGACTTTGGTTTATGATCTTCGTTTTTTTTTGTTTTTCTCTCTGTTTTTTGCTCACAACTCCGTCTATAACAATCCATCCCTTCGTCTGATATCTCCACAAACAATACACAAAAAAAAATACGAATCGACCAATCGATCAAACCACCAATCACCATCGACCAAACGACCAACGCGGCGCGAATCGAAAAATCGAAAAATCAAAGGCAGCCGGAAGGCAGGAAGATCGAGTAAGTCCCTTGAAAACAATTCTACGCTCGCCTTGTATCTTGTTCAGGCAGCTATTTGGCAATGTTCTTCACTTCTCGTCTTTTTCTCAGTATTCTCATTCTTTTCCTATCACTTCTCTTTCTCTTTCTCTTTCTCTCTCTCTCTCTCTCTCTCTCTCTCTCTCTCTCTCTCTCTCTCTCTCTATCTCTATCGCTATCTCTCTTCCTCTATCTTTCTCATTTCTTCATTCTTCTTTCATTTTTTTTTTTATTTTTTTTTTTCCCCCCTCTTTCTTTTAATCGTTTAACTGTTATTATTGTTGTTGTTGTGATTGTCGTCTTGTATTTTATACAAGTTTTTTTTTAGTATATTATTTATTCGTATGCGCTATTTCGTCTCTTTGTATTATGCGATGTATTCTTTTTTTTTTTGTTTTTTTTTTT